>NC_056751.1:231333988-231411488 GCF_019279795.1 Protopterus annectens | reverse complement strand
CACTTTCGATAACCACATCGCCACAACAGTCAGGAAATCCTTCTATGTGGCAAACCTCATCACTAAGGGCTTTTAATCCAATAAAAAGGAGGTAATTGTCCCACTGTACTCATTAGACCCATTATAGAGTATAATGCCCCATTTAGTATGTACCTCACAAGACATCTGCAACAGCTGGAAAGGTCACAGAAATACCTCACTAAAAAAATCACAGGCCTAAAGCAGATGCCATATGCTGACTGTCTAAAAGAACTCCAGCTATACTCTGTGGCATATCGTCTACTCAGAGGTGATCTCTGCTTAACTTACAAGGCCATGTCAAACCCTGAGCTGTTGGACATGCTCCACTTAAAAAATCCCAATCCCTCAGAGCCACACTCTCCAGGGATCTAAACCTTGCCATCACAATGAACAAAACATGCTGGAGGGATAGGTTCCTGACCCAGAGACTCCCCATACTCTGGAATAGACTGCTCATACATGTCAAGCAGAGAACCTCATTGGCCCTCTTCAAAAGGAACCTTGATGATTGGATGGGAGATAGGAAATTTACCCTGGGGATCATGTCAGTCAACCTGCTAGACAGGGGCTCAAAGAAGTAAATATTGTGGGAAGAAATATCCAGGGAATTGTTATGGCTGGGCTTGCATAGGCCGTAGGGCCAATAGCCTAGTACCAAACTATGAACCATATATATATATATATATATATATATATATATATATATATATATATATATATATATATATATATATATATATATATATATATATATATATATATATATATATATACATTTAGTGGAGTAATTCACAATAAGGTAGCTTGAATAGCTACCAGAAAGTTGGCACTACTTGCTTCAAAACTGGCAATTCCAATTTCAGAACACCAGATCTCACATCACCAAAACACAGTATACTGCATTTTCGGGCTTGGTCCTTCTTCAGGACCAATGGTAATGTTTGTTTCTGGGTCCAGAGTGGCAGGAATATACCAGATTCAGTGTTTTATGATCTTTCTGGTTTTCAACAATGAGATATTCAGTGTTGCAAAGTCAGCCAATCCATACTTCTCAACCAGGGCCTGTTCACGGTCAAATGGGGCCATAGGTAGGGTAATGGATTTGGCCCCCTACAAATACAGCCCCCCGCATCTATTACAGTGCCTCATTACTTGGCTATTTCTCCCCACTTACCATAAACACTGTTCATACCTCTCAGGGTGTATAAAGTTTTCTGCTTTACTTCTACAATGATTACAAATATTTAGATTTAATTTAAAACTTTTATTTCAAATTTTGTAGCACAAACACTGATAGACATTTGCTAAACAAAGCAATACAGTCTCACAATGAAAACAGACTTAGCATCAAAACTTTTCTGCCCTTGAAACTCAGATTCATTGAAATGGCATTGAAACTCACATTCAAAGAAAATTCATCTGGCCAGTGGCAGATAAAGTTTACCTATGGGCTCTTTTCAAATCATAGACTCCATGCACACACTTTTATGACCATGCAAACATGCAAGCATTCTTTGATTCACCTTCCTGATTGTATTAAATTATATTCATTGTATAATACAGCTCCGCATGTTAGACTGTGTTTTAAATGTATAGATTTTAGCATTTTTCCAATAAGCAATGAAACAAAATGTATGAAGCAATAATGACAGTACTGCCTAATTCAGAACATTTCAACCATAAAAGGCCACTCAGAGTTCTTTCATTACAAATCACCAATATCAGCCAATATGCATAATTTCTGCAGAAGTAAAAGCCATTTGAATATTTCCACATTAAAGAGATCTGTAACTAATGAAGAGGTTGCTGCTAGC
The DNA here is from genome assembly GCF_019279795.1 of Protopterus annectens. NCBI lineage: Eukaryota > Metazoa > Chordata > Ceratodontiformes > Protopteridae > Protopterus > Protopterus annectens. Next base: position 231,409,653 of record NC_056751.1, on the reverse strand, counting down.
AAACAATTTTATATTTCAGTGTTTGATCTACAAATTCAGTGCCTGCTGCCCTTGAAGAATGAATTGCCTATGTTACATTAAAATATATTGGTAAGCTAGTAATACTGCAATAGGGAATGACTGATAAACCAACAATTTCATAGTTACTAGGCCTCTCATACAAAGGAAGACATAATCAGGAATGTAGAACTCTTATCCCCCCTTAAAATGTACCAAATAATCAGCAATCAAAAGAGCACTGCAATATCAGCACTCCATCTACATGAGCAACAGTAAACTTTCTTCGCCTGCAGCTCACAATTCCATGAAAATTAACTGAAACTCGTAATTCCCTGAAAATGTACTGAAACTCAAACTCACAATTCTGTCAGCAGTTTGGTAGTCGGTATACAGGATTCAGGCTATTGTCTCCACCGAAGCTCACAATTCCTTCAGCAATCTGGAAGTTGGTGTAGAGGATTCAAGCTCTTGTCTTCTGTAACCAAGTTACAGGGTCAAGTCTGATCAACCTAATTGACTATCCTGCCCTCCCCTCTAATTAGGGCATTACATACCATACCTCCATACCTCTCAGCTTTGTACCATATGAAATCTGGACAAACTTGAAATAATGGCAGACAAAGGCCCAGAAATGGGGACTTATTTTAAATATTGCTCTTATAGACTTAGAAAGTTGCTAAAATAGCATCATTGGTCTTAGCATGCATTTTATGAAGGACATGAAGTCTGAAACTCAAATGTATGACATTATTTAGTTATTTCAGTCATCGGTGATTTGCCAGAAAACCACACATATTGCAGAATAGGCCAAAAACATGAGGCAAAAATGAAGAGATTCTGCAAATATCTGGACAGTGGAGAGGTAGAATGCCTCTCAACTTTTAGTGCAAGAAATGTAGACAAAGCCTGAAATAATGGGGATACAATTGCCCAAAATAGGGATAAAGTCTAAATATTGCTCTTTTTAACTTAGAAGGTTGCTAGAATAACAGGATTTGTGTTAGCGTGTATTTTCTGAAAGATATGAAGTCTGAAACCCATATATGTGTCACTATTTAGTCTCTTCATTCCTCCCTGATTTGCCAGAAAGCCATGGATTTTATGAGAAGCAGACCAAAACTAGGAGGCCAAATCTGGACAGTTGAGAGGTATGTTAAACATGTATACATACACACACACACACACACACACACACACACACACACACACACACACACACACACACACACACACACACACACACACACACACACACACACACACACACACACACACACACACACACACACACACACAAATACACACACTTATTCTCTCTGCTCTCTCACAGCAACACAAATACACACCTACCTTTTCTCTGTTCAAACACACAAGCTCTCAACGGAATGGCTACTTACCTTCTCTCAATGGAACGGCCAGCCTAAATTCAGCTCGCAAATGCAGAATGAGTTCACATCCTTATAGGAGAAGACACCTCCACTGCTCAATGAAGAAGTTGTTTTTTTTAATTGTTAAAGCCTCCTGACCAACAGCTGTAAAAGTGGGACGATGTTTGCCTTTCCCCCGTGCATATGGTTCTGGTTCCACTGGTTAGGGCAGTGTGCCCTAGACTCTTTCATTTGTAGCTGAGGTAAGAACCGATAATTTCTTACACTATAATGCCATATCCTACGGAATTCCCTACTGTCATGTTTGAAAGCTCACTTATGAGCTATGAATTATCATTCCCCATTCCTCTGTTGCTAATCCCGTCCGTATCTTTAATATTCTATGATGTTTCTTTCTTTTGCTGGTAACTATCAAGCATTTGATTTCAGTTGTGTCAGGTACACATCAGCAGACATCACAGTATTAGTACTTGGTGAAGCTTCAAAACATTGAAATGCTATGAAATCTCAGAAGTCTGACAGACTCATGGATTTGTTACTTAGCTTACACGTTTCCTTTACAGTCCTCCACACTCGTGTTCACCTTGGGAGGATGTGCCTCTCTAGACTGCTTATGCAGTGATTTCCATATTTGGGTAGGATCTGCAGTGCTCCCTCTATTCTTTTGGAATAGAACAGTCTAAAATTCATTTGTCTGATTGTGTGACTCTCAATGACAGAAGACTGAACATTATCCTGAGTGATATTCAATGCGCTGTCATAATTGCAATGCATGACATCATGTCACAGTGTCAGTAGCCAAGTATAGCATGAACATACATGATGTGTGAATGCAGTCATCATTTTAGTACTGAGGGATCTGCTAAAAAGTATGATCAGTGTTTGCAAACTACAAACACGTGGGCTGGTGGAGGATATATGATCTGAAGACAAAGTAACTGTATACTGTGTTACCTGTGATGATACAGAGGACTATGAGTGGATCACTGATCATAATCTGCTCATGTGTTTGAGTCATGGATGCCAAGAAATTCAGACCTTTAGAGGATAGTCATAGTATACTTGTTAAGAACACATAATTAAGGGTAATAATCAGAGACCTGATCATAATTCTTTGTAGTGCAAGAGCTTTATCTGCTCCATGTACTACCAGTTACAGAAAAATAAATACACCAGATATTTTGCTGACTTTCAAAGCCATAAAGCACTTAGTGAGCACTGTCAGAAAGACAGTGTAACTCAGACTGCTGTGTTTATACTAACCTTCCATACCTCTCATCTGTCCAGATTTTTGCCTCATATGCATGGTCTGTTCCTCATAAAATCTGTTTGTTCTGAAAAATTACTGATGACTGAAGTTAGTAAATAATGACATACATTTGATTTTCAGACTTTCTACCCTTCAAAAAATGCAAGCTAAAACAAGTCTTGTTATTCTAGCAACTTTCTAAGTTTATAAGACAAAATAAGGAACACATTATCAGCACAGACAGCAAGGAGAAAGAAATCACCACTGTCATTTGCTGGTAAGTATTGACAAATTTGACTGCCTTGTACAAGACGAAACAAGTTGAGCAGGGGTGCTTAACATTTGTTAAGGCTGAGTCTTAGGATATAATAGTGCTTAACTGATTTGTCTTTTTCTGGATATTGCAGCATATGCTCTATAAAAATGTTTTTGTGCATAAGTATTTGTCTTCGGAATTATACTTGCAGAAAACATATAATGACAATTACTAGAGCTAATGACCTGAAATAGCTGTTTCATGTTATCAAATCTGTATTATTATTATTTTGCTAGCCAAAACAAAATTGATGAACCTATGGACCTATGAAATGACATTCAGCAAGTCAAAGATGAGTGTAAAAGAAAGAAAATCACATCAGACATGTGAATTGTGGGCCAATGAAATGAAAGATACCAGCATCTGAGTGTATTAATTGATATGAAAATATGCACATTTTTATTTCTGGCTGATTGTCATAAAGTGAATGAATAACTTTTTACACTTAGGTCTCATTCATGATCAGCAGTAAAAAGAAGCTGAAACAAACTTTCAGCAAGCTGGTGTTTTTGCCTTAAACATTAATTAATATATAGACTATTCCATCTATTAACTGCCTTGGTAAAATGGTAAATCGATATGTTTTTAATAATATTTACTTCAGCAATCATTGTGATGCAAATGCTTCATGCCATGGTAAAGATGAGAATAAGAAAAAGTTGAAGGTGATGTGCTGTATAGTGACAGAAAAGTCAACCTCCAGGATTTAATAAAGTCCGTGTAGAGCCTACATGGAATATATCCATGTACACAGCCACAGTTCTTCCTTGGCAGTACACCATACATATTAATTATGGTGCACTCCCAAGGGAGGTCACAGCAGCACAAATATTGAATCTGTGCAAGACTGATGGTGCAGCTACACAACTTTTGGCCCGTTAACTTTGGCTGAAAGGTGTACAAGACATTTTATTTAATTAAACTGCATATTTCTTTTTGTGTTTATGTGCTTGCTTCCATGGTGTGGCACATTGCTTATCTATGCTTAATTTTGTGCACATATACATCAGACATCCACTAGACATCTAAAGATAGAAACTGGATGCATTCAATGTTAATAAATATTTGTTTTTGTTTATTTTGTTTTTTTTTCTTTTTATGCTTGTTTGCGTGATGCAGTGCATTGCTTAGCTAGGCGTAGCATGGCGTACTTAAGCATTAGACATCTGCTAGACATCTAAAAATAGAAACAAGATGCATTCAATATTATTTTTTTTTCTTTTTGTGCTTGTTTGCGCAATGTGGTGGGTTGCTTAGCTAGGCATAGGGAGGCATACTTAAGCAGTAGACATCCACTAGACAGTTAAAAATAGAAAGCAGATGTATTCAATTGTTGTAGGTCTGTCGTGCTTAGCAACGTACAAACCTGCACAGCAAAGCTGTGCTATGCTTACAGGTACTTTCGCAGTATATTTGAAGATATTCCAGGTCCCTTCACTATCCCAGTGGTTAGAAAGGTTGAATCATGATCTACAGTGCAGTAGGTTCTGGGTTCAAGTCCTGGTTAGTAATGCTTTTTACATATAGTGCTGTGAAACTGTGTCAGGCGGCTGAAACATCGGTTGACTTTAAATTAAATAATTCTTACATTTAGAAACAGTTAGAAAAACTGAGCAATGCTAAGCAGTACTTAAACATGGTCAATGATCTTTTCCAGTTTGCGTGCTGCTAAGCTTCGCTTAAACATGGATTGTGCAAGTGTGCACGATGCTAAGCGACACAGCCCATTTTTGAAAGCTACAGTATGATGTGCAAGGGCAGGAATGCAGCCTCTATAAAGGCCAATAGGCAGGAATTTCACATCATGTCTTGGAGCTTCAGCTTGACTGTGGATATGGCTGTTGGAGCTGGTGAGGGAATGCATTTTAGGGGACACAAGTTGGGTGTGCAGGAGTCCAGGGTTTTTATTGAACTCCTGGTAGACCGATATGGACTCTGGCTGCTGCAGGGCAACTGCAAGGGCTCAGGGTATACGTCTGAAGCCTGGGATCATTTGGACATGGACCTAACCAGTGCTACTGGTATTTCCAGCATTGGTGAGCAGTGCCATCACCACTATGATGACCTGAAACATAGCATAGAAAGAAGGGAACCTTGGGTACCTGGATACAAGATGCTAGGGATGGGCACACCCCACAGATATGTAAGTATGTTTTCCATTCATTTCTAAATATACAAGGTGAATCTGTTTAAAACTGCTGTTCATAATGGTTTGCTTCTCTTACCACAGCTGTAGAAGTGAGGGCTCACAACATACAGTTCCATGCAGGGAGTTTGGCTAGGATGAGGCAAGCGTGTGGTAAGTAAGAAAATCATCAAAGTAATAAATTAATGCATAACTTAATAATTCAGTAAAGAAAATACACATTTTGCAATCTTAACAGTTAGGTATGAAATACTTGTGACATCTTTATTAATGTGTTAGTGCATATCTGAAACTGTAAAGCAAGTAAGCATGCAGTACTGTATAGCATAGCTTCCAACAATCATTTAATGTTGTGGACTACCCAGATAAAGAGTCACTGTTCTGGTCTACTCATTGTCTGAAATATGCTGTAAGTTGCACTCAATAAATCAACAGAGTATATGGGTAAGTTAACAGAATTCTAAGACAGCTATTCATGCATGTAAATGCCAGATTTGAAGCAACATTAATCAATAAAGTTTAAAAGGAGATGGTGCTTTGATATGTAATGCTCAAATAAAGTGATCAATATTCCTGTAGTTACTGCTTGTGGGTTCTAATCTGACAGTAGGCAAATGATAAATGTGAAGTACTAAATAATGTGCCAACATATGTCATACACAACTGCAATGCAGTACCCAGATTAAGGGACAAGCTTGTGTTCTGTTACTTTTGTCTCATATATGCTATAGGTTGCAGTTAATAAATGTTAGAAAAATATGTACTTAAACATATATATGTTATGTTAGTTTGTGTGCTTAAGCATATATATGTAATGGTAGCTTAGAAACAGTATAATATGTAATGCATTTAATTCTATTTTACTAGAATGGTAGTAGAAATGAACTTGCATATTATTGCTTGAAGCTTAGCTGTAGTGTGATTAAAACTTTGACCCTGACAGTAGCTAACTCGGTTGGCTTATGTCTTTCAGTAATATTATCTGCAAAGTTAGAAAGTAATGAATATGTCTGTATGTGTATCTTTTCCTGCTTCCACCGAGGAGGATGGCCTTGTGAGTTAATCAGAGATAGCATGCAGCTGCTTACCAAAGAGACAAAGGAACACATTAAGGATGAATGGACTGCTGTATTTTAACTGGCCTTCAAACCTTGGATGGCAGGAAGATCTGCAAACTGACCAGGTGCCTTGCAAGGCTGCAATGTTCTCATGAGAAACTTTTGAAAAACATTACATCAGCATTTACTTATGATAGACTATAATGATGTAAATGCCCTGTGACTGACTACGTCAGTAAGGTGGGCAAAAGCTGATCAAGAACTGTATAAAATATGTAAACTTTCTTATTGTAATCAGACAAAATTCTGTACATGTTGTGTATGGTTTTTTGCCTCCTTATGTACATAAGTAAAAGATAACGTTAATAGAACTTGAGCCTGCTGTCTTACTGACTGTTGTTTTGAAATGCCTAATGATTTTTACAGTCTGATTTAACAATTTATCTAACATTTTGGTCCTTCGAGCCTGAATTCCCTTGGTAAGCTACAGGTCAGAGTGCATGTAATAAATCTACACAGGCGGAGTTGCCAGAATGGTTCTTCTTGAGTGAAAAGACCTCCGACTGAATTGTTGTGTGTAAAGAGGCTGTCCACTTTCTGATCTGTGGCTGAAGAGCGGAAAACTGGGCCCCAAGAAGAAAAGCACAGTCATAAAACGGGAGGCTCAGGTAAGGAAAATTTCCCTCTTTGTCTTTGTTTTAGATCAGGGACCAGGTTACACTGTGCTATTGCTAAGGGTTGTGATAGCAGGGAGAGAGAGAGTCGAAGTATTGTATCTTTGATCATAGATCAGGGGAATAACAAAGCAAAGTAAACAGTCATTCTAGACACTACTGTGGATACAGGGAAAAAGATACCACGTGGTACAAGAGAAGGGTTACGTAACAGTCTTTTTAAGACATGGGAAATCAGTGCACTAAGAAATCATGAGATCCGCCCCTAACGGATAATGTGAAGTATATGCAATTGCAGCAAGCAGATAATGTGAGATATTATACAAAATGTGTTAACAACTATGAATTTGATAGTAAACTAGATAAACTTTCACTAGTTAAACTCCTTAAACAAGCTTAAATCTGATGCAGGACGTCAGGCAATAAAAGCAAAAAGCAGCACCAACTAGGCATACCTCAAGCACATAGTTGGATTGAGGAAGCAAATTGTAGAAAAACAGAAGCTTAAAAAATTCTGAAACATTTTTAGACAACAGAGTAAAAGGTCTGACAGACAGAATCTCTGAGAAATGAAAACTTAGAGCAGACTGGACTTGCATTAATTAATGCATACAACAGGAAAATGAGACAATAAATGGATATTATTAGAATGTTTTAAACAACAATTAAAAAAAAAAAATGCATTTTTAAAAGGTTGCATTGCCCCTATCAGTAGCTTTATTACAAAGCATATGATAGATCACCGAACAAGCAGGCTGCAAGCCTTACTTGAGTATGCTGGACATACTGCAAAAAAGGGAAAAAAAGAGGCACAAGTCTTCACTGCTGAAGACGGAGCTAAAGTATTTGTATTACAGTCAGGTAAAAAGGGCATCTAGCTAGGGACTGTAAACAAAATAAGAAAGCAATGACAGAAGATAAGGAGATGAGGACTGACTATATGATAGTGATAACAATCAAAAATCATCGGGAAAGGTTAATAAACAAAAAGAAAATGTAAATGTAGTAGAGGGAATAAAGAAAGTACAAACAGATGTAGAGGATGAAAATGGAAATAAAATTTTAGATTTAGCATTGTTGAGCCTGGAGCTCTACCTAGCAAATACAAAACCAGAAGTGACACTTCTGGTGGAGGGAAGGGAAGTCAAATTCCTGTGTGACTCAGGAGCGCCACGGACTTTGATATACCCTCCAAGTTACCAGAACATTCTGAATCACCTGATTATATATTAATAAAAGCAGCAAATGGACAACTATACAGGAAACCACTCTCCCATAATATAGCAATAACTGACCCTGTTTCAGGTATGACTCAGAAAAATAAAATTGTAATTTCTGCAAAATGTCCAGTAAACTTACTGGGAAGAGACCTTATGCAGATATTTGGCATAGCAGTAGTTCCTACCATGCAGGGTATGGAGGCACAAAGACAAATGAATGCTTTTTTGTGGTGTGATCGGAGGGTGAAGCCTATTATTGGTACAGCCAGGACCTAGTTATGACTGGTCCAGGGGCAGTAACCAAAGAACTGATGAACGTAGCCATCAGTAAGGTACCCTCCCTTGACACTGATCAGCAGCATTTGTAACATTGTACTCTATGCTACTGTAGCACACCCGGACCTGATAAGGAATATGAACAAAAATTGTTCAAAAATCCTGCTAACAGATTAATATTACGAACTTTATATTGGGATACTGAGGGAAACAGTGTAGTAAGCTGTTCATTACCTCAGGAATTCATAAAATTGTATAAATTCAATAGACTGCCACATGTCAGCTTGACAAAAAAACAAAAGTGTTAAATGGGCAGACTTAAAAAAAAAAGTAACAAAATGGGAAAAACAGACTGATTTAGAGCTGCCAAGAAAAAAAAAAAAAAAAACTGAATTGGTTGACACAGACACACCCAGCAGTACACTTGCAATCCAGCAAGGACAGCTGATTAGCATTCTTATTAAAAGAAAAAAGCTTTATGTGAAATTCCAACAACTCTCTGGTCAACAGGCAAGTCAAATGTAGGACTTATTAAAACAGCAGGACCAGTTATAATAACCCCAAAGTCAGCTTTTAGACCACAGAAAAGACAATACCTTTTGAGAAAGGATGCAGCAGTAGGAATTAAGCCTATAATAGCAGCATTACTCAAAAGGAGTACTGGTAAAATCTCCGATTCACCATGTGATACCCCTATTTCCTGTTAAAAAGCAAACGGAAAATGGCAGATGGTACAAGATTTATAAGCTGTAAATAATGCAGTAATACCTAGAGCACCCACGGTGCCAGACCCACATACCTTGTTGAATAATTTAAAGCCACAACAGAAGTATTTTACTGTGGTAAATATAAGCAATGCTTTCTTTTCAATACCTATACATCCTGATAGTCAATATTGGTTTGCATTTACATTTCAGAATAAAAAGGTATACCTATACTCGGTTACCACAGGGATATTGTGAGAGTCCAACAATATTTGCACAAGAAATGGCTGGCAACCTGGCAGGATTTACCCCACCGGGAGGTAGTCAAATTCTACTTTGTGTAGATGACATCTTGCTAGCAGCCCCCACCCAGCAGCAGTGCAGGGCGGATACAGTAGCATTATTAAAATTTTTAGCAATACAAGGACACAAAGTAAACAAAAGTAAGTTATAACTTTGGAAAAAAACAAGTTAGATACTTCCAATGAAGGTAAAATACTAGATGAAAAAAAAAAAAAAAAAAAAACAGCAATGGGCAACAGAAGCAGAAATACCTTTCTGTAGGTTAAAGCAGTTAATAGCTTCTTCATTAGTTTTAAAACTACCAAATTATTACAAACAGTTCTTTCAGACCGTAGATTGTAAGCAAGGGTACATGACATCAGTATTAAAGCAACAACATGGGGATAAGCAATGCCCCATAGCTTACTATTCATCACAGTTAAGACCCAGTGGTGCAATCTTTGCCTCACTGTGTACAAGCAGTAGTTGCAACTACAATGGCAGTACAGGCTTCAGCCTCAGTGGTGTTGTACCACCCTCTCACATTGAGAGTGCCTTATGCAGTTGCAATAATTCTGCTACAAGAAAAAGTTGCATACCTTTCTTCTGCTACACATCTTTCATGTATGACCATACTGCTGAGTCAACCTCATATGACCTAGACAAGATCTTACAGATATACCCTTGAATGATGCTGAGGTGATATATTACATGAATGGCTCATGCAGAAGGGGTCCTACAGGGAAGAATCTGGTGGGGTATGCAGTAGTTACAGACACTGAAATTTTAAAAGCACAAACTTTGCCACACAACTTGTATGCTCAAGCAGCAGAACTGGTAGCTTTGACAAGAGCATGTACTTTAGCAAAAGGCAAGAAAGTGAACATATATACTGATAGTCAGTATGCTTTTCCTACAGTACATGTATTTGCACAACAATAAAAAAATAGAAGAATGATTACATCCAGTGAAAAACCTATTAATCATGCACAATTTATTTTTGAGCTATTAGAAATCTATTTAGTTACCTACCAAAGAAGCTATTTGTAAATGTGTAGCTCATATAAAACAGGATAAGATTTCAAAAGGTAATGCACGAACTAATGCAGCTGCAAAGCAAGCAGCCTCAGACTCAAAAACTTTATTTTGAATGAGAAATTACAACTCTCTGAGATTTTAGATTTAGACATGTTAAAAACAATGCAGATGCTTACTACAAAAGCAGACAAACAAAATGGGTAAAACAAGGTGCAATTTTTGAAAATGAACTGTACATTTCCAAAGGGAAAAAACAATATTGCTGTCTAATTTATTTAGATATGCAGCTTTGTTGAGCCATGGGCAGAGCCATGTCTCAACAGGGGGGATGGTACAGTTAGTAAATAAAATATTCCAAACATATGGATACATAAATTATACAACAAAATTTTGTGCAGCTTGTCATACTTGTAACAAGCACCATGCACAAGGAGCATTTAAAAAACAAGCAAGGAAGTTTTCCTATACCACCATACCCATTCCACACCATTTGTATGGATTTTATAGAACTAAATAAATGTAAAGGGTTTGACTCCCTCTAAAATGTTTTTTGGGAGAGCATATTATGTGCCTCAATGGAAAGCTCTCATGCCTGCAGAGCAGGAGGCTGACAGTTCATTAGCTAATTATATAAAGAAACTGTTAATGAATAAATCTGTTTTGCAGTTTAACTCTTTTTCAGATAAAAGAACTTTCAGCTGAATAAGAACTTTGTGACTGATACACAAGGGCAAAACGGCCAAGAGTAAAGCAAACAAAAAAGCAGAGCAACCCAAGAACTATTGCATAATTATTTTGTTAACTGTGCATTTGTTGACTATAAGTGTGACAATTTTTCTCTTATTGTGGTTTTTTCCTGCACTCAACCACACAAGTGAAAGTGAAAAGATGTGATAAACTGTCTATAAACTGGCATCCAAATTCTAGCACATACCTGGCCATGAAATGTGTGTATGCAGAGACTATGAACATTTCAAATTGCTGGGTTTGTACAGCTATACCAACAGCATATGGAGGACTGTTAAGTCCGCTGTCCCTCTGGGGACAAATAAGACTTGGGAAAATTTGCCTTTTCATATAGGAACTGTAAAATCACAGGACAAAATAGCTTTATTTTTACCTGTCACACAAAAAGGAGTTGTATGTTTCTACAAAAATGATACCCTCCAGATGGGCTGGAGTAATTGTAATATAACAATGTCTTATAAATGTTACATTAAAGTCAGAAGTGGGGTACTGTTTGTAATACTAACTATGATTCATATCTGAGTTCAATGAAAACTACATTAAATGCAGTACGTGACAATCCAGTCTTAATTAAACAATTGTCTATTAAAGATAGGAAAATGTTTCATGCAGGGATAACACGTATTAGTACCAAAGTAATGATTTTATTTGTGGAAAAAAGGCATATGAATGGTTACCTGAAAATTGGTCCGGCAGTTGTTTTTGGGTTATCTGGTTCCAGCAATAAGACATACTGCAGAATTACCTTTGGGTAAGATACGAAATGTAAGGAAAACAGCTCGAAAATCTGAAGGTCCAGTTAAGAAACCTGTGAATCCAGTTGGTAAAATCGAAGCTGGTTGGAAAGACCATAATTCAGTAAAAGACAAAAGTAAATTGACTCATATGGACTTGGGCAACAGTGTTATATCCAGGGCAGGATACCACCAGCCTATGGAGCAGTCAAATCGATCTGGGAGCTGAGGAAGCTGTCAAGATTTCTCGAAGCCATGAGTAATGCAACTTTTTCCACCCTAGAATTGGTGACTGATAAACTGAATGCAATGAGAACTGTTGTGCTACAAAATCGAATGGCTCCTTACTTCACCCTAGCAGCAAGAGGTGGTACACGAAGAAAAACGCTGTGCTTTTATCCCTGAGAATCATCACGAGACAAATAATCACCTAAAGGTAATTCAGCAAGTATCAGCAATGACTAAACCAGGCCCAAACCCACTGACGGACTTTTTCCAGAATCTGTTTGGGGGGTGGGGTTCCATCCTATTAAACATTTTAATTGCTATTTGTGTGGGTATACTCCTAATAGGAGCATGTGTTTACAGTGAAATTCCCTGCATAAAAAGATTGATCAAAAAATTTGTTGATATATCTGTTACTGAAACTTTTTACCAAAGTGTTGAAATTAAAAGATTGATTTCAGATGATGCTTTTTCTAAAATATAAAACCAATGACTTGCTTAGCTAAAAGTCCCTGAGAGGAAAAGGCTAAGGAATAAAATAATATTGTTTATGTTTCTGAATAGAATGAAAAGCATTAAAAGGAGGGAGAATGTTAGAAAAATATGTACTTAAACATATATATGTTATCTTAGTTTGTGTGCTTAAACATATATATGTAATGGTAGCTTAGAAACAGTATAATATGTAATGCATTTAATTCTATTTTACTAGAATGGTAGTAGAAATGAACTTGCATATTATTGCTTGAAGCTTAGCTGTAGTGTGATTAAAACTTTGACCCTGACAGTAGCTAACTCGGCTGGCTTATGTCTTTCAGTAATATTATCTGCAAAGTTAGAAAGTAATGAATATGTCTGTATGTGTATGTTTTCCTGCTTCCACCGAGGAGGATGGCCTTGTGAGTTAATCAGAGATAGCATGCAGCTGCTTACCAAAGAGACAAAGGAACACATTAAGGATGAATGGACTGCTGTATTTTAACTGGCCTTCAAACCTTGGATGGCAGGAAGATCTGCAAACTGACCAGGTGCCTTGCAAGGCTGCAATGTTCTCATGAGAAACTTTTGAAAAACATTACATCAGCGTTTACTTATGATAGACTATAATGATGTAAATGCCCTGTGACTGACTACGCCAGTAAGGTGGGCAAAAGCTGATCAAGAACTGTATAAAATATGTAAACTTTCTTATTGTAATCAGACAAAATTCTGTACATGTTGTGTATGTTTTTTTTGCCTCCTTATGTACATAAGTAAAAGATAACGTTAATAGAACTTGAGCCTGCTGTCTTACTGACTGTTGTTTTGAAATGCCTAATGATTTTTACAGTCTGATTTAACAATTTATCTAACATTTTGGTCCTTCGAGCCTGAATTCCCTTGGTAAGCTACAGGTCAGAGTGCATGTAATAAATCTACACAGGCGGAGTTGCCAGAATGGTTCTTCTTGAGTGAAAAGACCTCCGACTGAATTGTTGTGTGTAAAGAGGCTGTCCACTTTCTGATCTGTGGCTGAAGAGCGGAAAACTGGGCCCCAAGAAGAAAAGCACAGTCATAAAACGGGAGGCTCAGGTAAGGAAAATTTCCCTCTTTGTCTTTGTTTTAGATCAGGGACCAGGTTACACTGTGCTATTGCTAAGGGTTGTGATAGCAGGGAGAGAGAGAAGTATTGTATCTTTGATCATAGATCAGGGGAATAACAAAGCAAAGTAAACAGTCATTCTAGACACTACTGTGGATACAGGGAAAAAGATACCACGTGGTACAAGAGAAGGGTTACGTAACAGTCTTTTTAAGACATGGGAAATCAGTGCACTAAGAAATCATGAGATCCGCCCCTAACGGATAATGTGAAGTATATGCAATTGCAGCAAGCAGATAATGTGAGATATTATACAAAATGTGTTAACAACTATGAATTTGATAGTAAACTAGATAAACTTTCACTAGTTAAACTCCTTAAACAAGCTTAAATCTGATGCAGGACGTCAGGCAATAAAAGCAAAAAGCAGCACCAACTAGGCATACCTCAAGCACATAGTTGGATTGAGGAAGCAAATTGTAGAAAAACAGAAGCTTAAAAAATTCTGAAACATTTTAGACAACAGAGTAAAAGGTCTGACAGACAGAATCTCTGAGAAATGAAAACTTAGAGCAGACTGGACTTGCATTAATTAATGCATACAACAGGAAAATGAGACAATAAATGGATATTATTAGAATGTTTTAAACAACAATTAAAAAAAAAAATGCATTTTTAAAGGTTGCATTACCCCTATCAGTAGCTTTATTACAAAGCATATGATAGATCACCGAACAAGCAGGCTGCAAGCCTTACTTGAGTATGCTGGACATACTGCAAAAAAGGGAAAAAAAGAGGCACAAGTCTTCACTGCTGAAGACGGAGCTAAAGTATTTGTATTACAGTCAGGTAAAAAGGGCATCTAGCTAGGGACTGTAAACAAAATAAGAAAGCAATGACAGAAGATAAGGAGATGAGGACTGACTATATGATAGTGATAACAATCAAAAATCATCGGGAAAGGTTAATAAACAAAAAGAAAATGTAAATGTAGTAGAGGGAATAAAGAAAGTACAAACAGATGTAGAGGATGAAAATGGAAATAAAATTTTAGATTTAGCATTGTTGAGCCTGGAGCTCTACCTAGCAAATACAAAACCAGAAGTGACACTTCTGGTGGAGGGAAGGGAAGTCAAATTCCTGTGTGACTCAGGAGCGTCACGGACTTTGATATACCCCTCCAAGTTACCAGAACATTCTGAATCACCTGATTATATATTAATAAAAGCAGCAAATGGACAACTATACAGGAAACCACTCTCCCATAATATAGCAATAACTGACCCTGTTTCAGGTATGACTCAGAAAAATAAAATTGTAATTTCTGCAAAATGTCCAGTAAACTTACTGGGAAGAGACCTTATGCAGATATTTGGCATAGCAGTAGTTCCTACCATGCAGGGTATGGAGGCACAAAGACAAATGAATGCTTTTTTGTGGTGTGATCGGAGGGTGAAGCCTATTATTGGTACAGCCAGGACCTAGTTATGACTGGTCCAGGGGCAGTAACCAAAGAACTGATGAACGTAGCCATCAGTAAGGTACCCTCCCTTGACACTGATCAGCAGCATTTGTAACATTGTACTCTATGCTACTGTAGCACACCCGGACCTGATAAGGAATATGAACAAAAATTGTTCAAAAAATCCTGCTAACAGATTAATATTACGAACTTTATATTGGGATACTGAGGGAAACAGTGTAGTAAGCTGTTCATTACCTCAGGAATTCATAAAATTGTATAAATTCAATAGACTGCCACATGTCAGCTTGACAAAAAAACAAAAGTGTTAAATGGGCAGACTTAAAAAAAAAAGTAACAAAATGGGAAAAACAGACTGATTTAGAGCTGCCAAGAAAAAAAAAAAAAAAAAAAAAAACTGAATTGGTTGACACAGACACACCCAGCAGTACACTTGCAATCCAGCAAGGACAGCTGATTAGCATTCTTATTAAAAGAAAAAAGCTTTATGTGAAATTCCAACAACTCTCTGGTCAACAGGCAAGTCAAATGTAGGACTTATTAAAACAGCAGGACCAGTTATAATAACCCCAAAGTCAGCTTTTAGACCACAGAAAAGACAATACCTTTTGAGAAAGGATGCAGCAGTAGGAATTAAGCCTATAATAGCAGCATTACTCAAAAAAAGGAGTACTGGTAAAATCTCCCGATTCACCATGTGATGCACCCCTATTTCCTGTTAAAAAAGCAAACGGAAAATGGCAGATGGTACAAGATTTATAAGCTGTAAATAATGCAGTAATACCTAGAGCACCTACGGTGCCAGACCCACATACCTTGTTGAATAATTTAAAGCCACAACAGAAGTATTTTACTGTGGTAAATATAAGCAATGCTTTCTTTTCAATACCTATACATCCTGATAGTCAATATTGGTTTGCATTTACATTTCAGAATAAAAAGGTATACCTATACTCGGTTACCACAGGGATATTGTGAGAGTCCAACAATATTTGCACAAGAAATGGCTGGCAACCTGGCAGGATTTACCCCACCGGGAGGTAGTCAAATTCTACTTTGTGTAGATGACATCTTGCTAGCAGCCCCCACCCAGCAGCAGTGCAGGGCGGATACAGTAGCATTATTAAAATTTTTAGCAATACAAGGACACAAAGTAAACAAAAGTAAGTTATAACTTTGGAAAAAAACAAGTTAGATACTTCCAATGAAGGTAAAATACTAGATGAAAAAAAAAAAAAAAACAGCAATGGGCAACAGAAGCAGAAATACCTTTCTGTAGGTTAAAGCAGTTAATAGCTTCTTCATTAGTTTTAAAACTACCAAATTATTACAAACAGTTCTTTCAGACCGTAGATTGTAAGCAAGGGTACATGACATCAGTATTAAAGCAACAACATGGGGATAAGCAATGCCCCATAGCTTACTATTCATCACAGTTAAGACCCAGTGGTGCAATCTTTGCCTCACTGTGTACAAGCAGTAGTTGCAACTACAATGGCAGTACAGGCTTCAGCCTCAGTGGTGTTGTACCACCCTCTCACATTGAGAGTGCCTTATGCAGTTGCAATAATTCTGCTACAAGAAAAAGTTGCATACCTTTCTTCTGCTACACATCTTTCATGTATGACCATACTGCTGAGTCAACCTCATATGACCTAGACAAGATCTTACAGATATACCCTTGAATGATGCTGAGGTGATATATTACATGAATGGCTCATGCAGAAGGGGTCCTACAGGGAAGAATCTGGTGGGGTATGCAGTAGTTACAGACACTGAAATTTTAAAAGCACAAACTTTGCCACACAACTTGTATGCTCAAGCAGCAGAACTGGTAGCTTTGACAAGAGCATGTACTTTAGCAAAAGGCAAGAAAGTGAACATATATACTGATAGTCAGTATGCTTTTCCTACAGTACATGTATTTGCACAACAATAAAAAAATAGAAGAATGATTACATCCAGTGAAAAACCTATTAATCATGCACAATTTATTTTTGAGCTATTAGAAATCTATTTAGTTACCTACCAAAGAAGCTATTTGTAAATGTGTAGCTCATATAAAACAGGATAAGATTTCAAAAGGTAATGCACGAACTAATGCAGCTGCAAAGCAAGCAGCCTCAGACTCAAAAACTTTATTTTTGAATGAGAAATTACAACTCTCTGAGATTTTAGATTTAGACATGTTAAAAACAATGCAGATGCTTACTACAAAAGCAGACAAACAAAAATGGGTAAAACAAGGTGCAATTTTTGAAAATGAACTGTACATTTCCAAAGGGAAAAAAACAATATTGCTGTCTAATTTATTTAGATATGCAGCTTTGTTGAGCCATGGGCAGAGCCATGTCTCAACAGGGGGGATGGTACAGTTAGTAAATAAAATATTCCAAACATATGGATACATAAATTATACAACAAAATTTTGTGCAGCTTGTCATACTTGTAACAAGCACCATGCACAAGGAGCATTTAAAAAAAAACAAGCAAGGAAGTTTTCCTATACCACCATACCCATTCCACACCATTTGTATGGATTTTATAGAACTAAATAAATGTAAAGGGTTTGACTCCCTCTAAAATGTTTTTTGGGAGAGCATATTATGTGCCTCAATGGAAAGCTCTCATGCCTGCAGAGCAGGAGGCTGACAGTTCATTAGCTAATTATATAAAGAAACTGTTAATGAATAAATCTGTTTTGCAGTTTAACTCTTTTTCAGATAAAAGAACTTTCAGCTGAATAAGAACTTTGTGACTGATACACAAGGGCAAAACGGCCAAGAGTAAAGCAAACAAAAAAGCAGAGCAACCCAAGAACTATTGCATAATTATTTTGTTAACTGTGCATTTGTTGACTATAAGTGTGACAATTTTTCTCTTATTGTGGTTTTTTCCTGCACTCAACCACACAAGTGAAAGTGAAAAGATGTGATAAACTGTCTATAAACTGGCATCCAAATTCTAGCACATACCTGGCCATGAAATGTGTGTATGCAGAGACTATGAACATTTCAAATTGCTGGGTTTGTACAGCTATACCAACAGCATATGGAGGACTGTTAAGTCCGCTGTCCCTCTGGGGACAAATAAGACTTGGGAAAATTTGCCTTTTCATATAGGAACTGTAAAATCACAGGACAAAATAGCTTTATTTTTACCTGTCACACAAAAAGGAGTTGTATGTTTCTACAAAAATGATACCCTCCAGATGGGCTGGAGTAATTGTAATATAACAATGTCTTATAAATGTTACATTAAAGTCAGAAGTGGGGTACTGTTTGTAATACTAACTATGATTCATATCTGAGTTCAATGAAAACTACATTAAATGCAGTACGTGATAATCCAGTCTTAATTAAACAATTGTCTATTAAAGATAGGAAAATGTTTCATGCAGGGATAACACGTATTAGTACCAAAGTAATGATTTTATTTGTGGAAAAAAGGCATATGAATGGTTACCTGAAAATTGGTCCGGCAGTTGTTTTTGGGTTATCTGGTTCCAGCAATAAGACATACTGCAGAATTACCTTTGGGTAAGATAATGAAATGTAAGGAAAACAGCTCGAAAATCTGAAGGTCCAGTTAAGAAACCTGTGAATCCAGTTGGTAAAATCGAAGCTGGTTGGAAAGACCATAATTCAGTAAAAGACAAAAGTAAATTGACTCATATGGACTTGGGCAACAGTGTTATATCCAGGGCAGGATACCACCAGCCTATGGAGCAGTCAAATCGATCTGGGAGCTGAGGAAGCTGTCAAGATTTCTCGAAGCCATGAGTAATGCAACTTTTTCCACCCTAGAATTGGTGACTGATAAACTGAATGCAATGAGAACTGTTGTGCTACAAAATCGAATGGCTCCTTACTTCACCCTAGCAGCAAGAGGTGGTACACGAAGAAAAACGCTGTGCTTTTATCCCTGAGAATCATCACGAGACAAATAATCACCTAAAGGTAATTCAGCAAGTATCAGCAATGACTAAACCAGGCCCAAACCCACTGACGGACTTTTTCCAGAATCTGTTTGGGGGGTGGGGTTCCATCCTATTAAACATTTTAATTGCTATTTGTGTGGGTATACTCCTAATAGGAGCATGTGTTTACAGTGAAATTCCCTGCATAAAAAGATTGATCAAAAAATTTGTTGATATATCTGTTACTGAAACTTTTTACCAAAGTGTTGAAATTAAAAGATTGATTTCAGATGATGCTTTTTCTAAAATATAAAACCAATGACTTGCTTAGCTAAAAGTCCCTGAGAGGAAAAGGCTAAGGAATAAAATAATATTGTTTATGTTTCTGAATAGAATGAAAAGCATTAAAAGGAGGGAGAATGTTAGAAAAATATGTACTTAAACATATATATGTTATCTTAGTTTGTGTGCTTAAACATATATATGTAATGGTAGCTTAGAAACAGTATAATATGTAATGCATTTAATTCTATTTTACTAGAATGGTAGTAGAAATGAACTTGCATATTATTGCTTGAAGCTTAGCTGTAGTGTGATTAAAACTTTGACCCTGACAGTAGCTAACTCGGCTGGCTTATGTCTTTCAGTAATATTATCTGCAAAGTTAGAAAGTAATGAATATGTCTGTATGTGTATGTTTTCCTGCTTCCACCGAGGAGGATGGCCTTGTGAGTTAATCAGAGATAGCATGCAGCTGCTTACCAAAGAGACAAAGGAACACATTAAGGATGAATGGACTGCTGTATTTTAACTGGCCTTCAAACCTTGGATGGCAGGAAGATCTGCAAACTGACCAGGTGCCTTGCAAGGCTGCAATGTTCTCATGAGAAACTTTTGAAAAACATTACATCAGCGTTTACTTATGATAGACTATAATGATGTAAATGCCCTGTGACTGACTACGTCAGTAAGGTGGGCAAAAGCTGATCAAGAACTGTATAAAATATGTAAACTTTCTTATTGTAATCAGACAAAATTCTGTACATGTTGTGTATGTTTTTTTTGCCTCCTTATGTACATAAGTAAAAGATAACGTTAATAGAACTTGAGCCTGCTGTCTTACTGACTGTTGTTTTAAAATGCCTAATGATTTTTACAGTCTGATTTAACAATTTATCTACAGTGCAGTAGGTTCTGGGTTCAAGTCCTGGTTAGTAATGCTTTTTACATATAATGCTGTGAAACTGTGTCAGGCGGCTGAAACATCGGTTGACTTTAAATTAAATAATTCTTACATTTAGAAACAGTTAGAAAAACTGAGCAATGCTAAGCAGTACTTAAACATGGTCAATGATCTTTTCCAGTTTGCGTGCTGCTAAGCTTCGCTTAAACATGGATTGTGCAAGTGTGCACGATGCTAAGCGACACAGCCCATTTTTGAAAGCTACAGTATGATGTGCAAGGGCAGGAATGCAGCCTCTATAAAGGCCAATAGGCAGGAATTTCACATCATGTCTTGGAGCTTCAGCTTGACTGTGGATATGGCTGTTGGAGCTGGTGAGGGAATGCATTTTAGGGGACACAAGCTGGGTGTGCAGGAGTCCAGGGTTTTTATTGAACTCCTGGTAGACCGATACGGACTCTGGCTGCTGCAGGGCAACTGCAAGGGCTCAGGGTATAAGTCTGAAGCCTGGGATCATTTGGACATGGACCTAACCAGTGCTACTGGTATTTCCAGCATTGGTGAGCAGTGTTATCACCACTATGATGACCTGAAACATAGCATAGAAAGAAGGGAACCTTGGGTACCTGGATACAAGATGCTAGGGATGGGCACACCCCACAGATATGCAAGTATGTTTTCCATTAATTTCTAAATATACAAAGTGAATCTGTTTAAAACTGCTGTGCATAATGGTTTGCTTCTCTTACCACAGCTGTAGAAGGGAGGGCTCACAACATACAGTTCCATGCAGGGAGTTTGGCTAGGATGAGGCAAGCATGTGGTAAGTAAGAAAATCATCAAAGTAATAAATTAATGCATAACTTAATAATACAGTAAAGGAAATACAAATTTTGCAATCTTAACAGTTAGGTATGAAATACTTGTGACATATTTATTAATGTGTTAGTGCATATCTGAAACTGTAAAGCAAGTTAAAGCAAGTAAGCATGCAGTACTGTATAGCATAGCTTCCAACAATCATTTAATGTTGTGGACTACCCAGATAAAGAGTCACTGTTCTGGTCTACTCATTGTCTGAAATATGCTGTAAGTTGCACTCAATAAATCAACAGAGTATATGGGTAAGTTAACAGAATTCTAAGACAGCTATCCATGCATGTAAATGCCAGATTTGAAGCAACTTTAATCAATAAAGTTTAAAAGGAGATGGTGCTTTGATATGTAATGCTCAAATAAAGTGATCAATATTCCTGTAGTCACTGCTTGTGGGTTCTAATCTGACAGCAGGCAAATGATAAATGTGAAGTACTAAATAATGTGCCAACATATGTCATACACAGCTGCAATGCAGTACCCAGATTAAGGGACAAGCTTGTGTTCTGTTACTTTTGTCTCATATATGCTATAGGTTGCAGTTAATAAATGAATAGGGTAAATGTGTAAGGTAATATAACTCCTACACAGCTATGCATGTGTGTAAATCAAGATTTGAAACAACATACATGAACAAAGTGTAAAAGGAGATGTTACTCTGATAATTTAAGGTTTTCAAATAAAATGTACAGTATTCCTGTAATCACTGCTTTTGTGTTCTAATCTGACACCAGTCAACTGTTAAATGTGAAGTACTAAATAAGGTGGCAACAGATGTCAGAAATAAATTCAGTGCAACACCGAGATTAAGGGTCAGTCTTGTACTCTGTTCATTTTGTCTGAGATATGCTGTAGATTGCACTCAGTAAATGAACATGGTATACAGGTAAGTTAAAAGAAGTCCTAGACAGCTATCCCTATGAGTAAATGCCAGATGTGAAGCAACATTAACCAATAAAGTGTAAGAGGAGAGGGTGCTTTGATAGGTTCATAGGTTCATACTAGGCTATCTGCCCAAGGGCATTTATAACCTAGCCCAGAGTTTTGTGGCTTTCGCCACCCCTTTAGTTTGAATGAATACTAAGCCCATTATGTTGTTGTGCCTCTGTCAAGCAGTGACACTGAGGTAATCCCTGGGGTATATCTGCGATCTCCCATCCATTGGTCAAGATTTCTCTTGAACAAGGCCAGCGAGGTGCTCTGCCTCACGTGTACTGGGATTTTGTTCCACAGCATGGGGAGTCTCTGGGTGATGAATCTGTCCCTCCAACACGTCCTATTAATAACCGTGTCAAGGTTTAAGTCTCCCGCCCTTGTAGTTCTGAGGGATCTAGACTTTTTGAGGTGGAGCATGTTCATCAGTTCTGGGTTGGACATGGCCTAGTATGTCAGGCACAGGTCACCTCTGAGCAGACGGTAAGCGACTGAATAGAGCTGGAGTTCCTTCAGTCAGGCAGCATAAGACATATTTTTGAGACCCTTTATCCTTTTGGTGAGGAACTTTTGGGGCCTTTCCAGTTGCTGCAAGTGTCGGGTCAGATACATTCCGAATGGGGCATTGTACTCAATCACTGGTTTGATGAGTGATGAGTACAGGGGAACGATGACCTCCCTTGATCTAGATGTGAATCCCTTCATGATCAGGTGGGCAATGTAGAAGGTCTTCCTAACTACTTTGGCGATGTGTGTCAAACAAAAGGTTACTGTCAACCTGGGTCCCCAGATCCCTGATAACCTCTTCTGTGCTCAGTGGATTGCCACCTATATGGTAGCTGGGGGTAACCTTATTTTTCCCGAAGGGTATGACTATGCATTTTTTGGCGTTTAACTTTAGTCCATGGCTCTGGTACCAGTTATCCATTTCTATGAGACCCTTCTGAAGGATATATGTGTCAGATGTGTTCTCGACTATGGCACCCAGTTTGCAGTCACCTACAAATTTTGTCAGCCATAACCCTCCTGTGTTTGCTTGTACTTCTGAGAAGTAGATGCTGAACAAGAGTGGGCCCAGGACTGAGCCTTGTGGGACACCACTTGTGACAGGTTTTGAGTCTGACATGGCGCCAGCAACTCTCACCCTGTGGGTTCTGTCACTTAGCCAGTTTGCTACCCATCTTGTGACATATGGGTTAACATTTAAGCTGATGAGTTCTTCAATGATACCTGAGTGGGGTATTGTGTCGAAAGCCTTGGCCAGGTCGAGGTAGGCTGTGTGGACTGCCTTTCCCTCATCAATGGCCTTGGTGACTGTTTCGAAAAAGTCAACCAAGTTTAAAAGGCATGATCTGCCTTTGACAAAGCCAAACTGGGTTGGATCCAAAGTCTGCAAGTCCCTCATGTCTTTATTTATGAGTTCATTTATGATCCTCTCCATGGCTTTGCAGATCAGGCTTGTCAAGCTGATGGGGCGGTAATTTCCAGGGTCGGTGGAGGCACCGCCTTTGTGAAGTGGGACCACAGTTGCCGTACGCCACTCCTTGGGTACGTATCCTGAGGTGAGGCTAAGATTAAACAGCTGTCCTAACTGCGGGTTTAATTCTTCATTGAGTTCATGGAGCACACAACCGGGGACGCCATCTGGTCCCATGGATGCTGTGTTTTTCGCCTTGGAGAGAACAGTTCTCACCTGAGCGATAGAGATGTTTGGGGGGCTACAATCCTCTGATATGGATATCTCTCCTTTTGGGGGGGAGTTTGCACTGAACCTGTCAGCCAGTATGTTGGCAATGTCTGTAGGTTCAGTGATTTTTACATCATTTTGAACTAATTCTGAGCATATCTGGGTGTTTCCTCCCAGGTTTCTGACATAGCTAAAGAAGGCCTTATGATTGTCTTTTGAGTCCTTAGTGATTTTTCTCTCAAAAGTTGCCTTGGATGACTTTATGAGAGATCGTAGTTTTTTACTTATGATGATCAAAGGTGTCTTACCTTTTAGGGATTTTGCTCTATCTTGGAGTAGCTTCCTCCTTTTGTTGTAGAGTTTGTTTATGGCTGGGGTCCACCAGACTGGACGCTTGCCTTTGGTACACAGAGTCTTTGTTTTGTTTGGGATTGCCTGATCCATGCAGTCCTGTAGGTGCTGGTAGAAGGCATTTGTAAGTGATTCAGCGGCTTGAGTAATGGTTTCCACAGGCTCAGGGGCCTTAAAAGAGACCACACTAGTCTTCAGAAGTGTGAAGTCGGCTTTTGAGAAGTTCTTCACTGTGGTCTTTTTTATCTCAGGCGGGGGCGGGATGTGGACTTCCAGTGAGATTAGTTTATGATCTGATCTCACCAGTGAGGGGTATACTTCCGGTGCTGAACACTGTGACCCCATGTTCGTGATGATAAGATCAAGTATGTTTCCACCTCTTGTGGGGATGGTGACCAGTTGTTCCATGGCATTTGAGTTTATGAACTCTAGGAACCTTAGGGCTAGAGTGTTGGGGCTAGAGTAGTGCTCCCAGTCTATATTCGGGTAGTTGAAGTCACCTAGTATGATGGTATTTGGAGATACATTTATCCCCTCCAGTGTTTTCAGCAAAACTATGTGAGGTTCCTGAGTTTGAGAGGGTGGCCTGCAACATGCTACAAATTGCAGAGCAGTCTTGCCTATGGTTAATTGCACCTGGATGGTCTTCAATGCATCGTGCGTTGCCACCAACCTTGAGGTGTGGGTGTCCTTGATGAATATGGACACCCCCCTCCTTTCTTGGTGGTGTCTGGATTTTGGGGCCGGAACGCATGATATGAGGTAAAACCTGATAGTGCCGGGGTGCTCTCAGGAGCCTTGAACCAGGTTTCAGTGACAGCACAGACATCGATGTTCTCCATACTGAGAAGGGCTTCGAAAAGTGCATCTTGAGGTTGAGACTTCTGGCATTGAGCAGCATTACCCTTAGTTTTTTCCTTTGTTTTGTTCTAGGGTGGTAGGTTTAGAATTTGAGCCTGGCCTAAAAAGGCACTATGGGGTGGCAAGAGCCTTTGCCAATATCCGAAACCCAGGGTGACAGGTGCAAGCCATCCCTTGGCAACGTGGCTTGTCCAGCATGTCATCCCAGGCAGACAGACATTGGATCCCCTTTGAATGACACCAGTGATTAAGCCAATTATTAAAGCTGATCATCTTGTCTCTGTATTGTGGCATCATTCTTGGTGAAGGTAGGATACTGCTCAAGGTCAGGGTCATACCTGCCTGGGCTACATAATCAGAGAGCTCCTCTATGTCTCTTTTCATGTAGTCCAGGGAGGTGCGTCTCAGGTCGTTCACACCAGCATGGACAATGACTGAGTCATACTTTTACCTGCTGTCGAGTGACCTGAGTGCTTGCGTTATGTGGCGGATTCTAGCGCCCGACAGGCAGCTTACTGTGACCTTCTCCTTGCTCAATCTGGTGAGTGGGACGTCAGTGTGTCTGACTATGGAGCCATCTATGAAAAGAGTGTCTGGCATTGTGTTTGGCCTTAAGGGCTGTGACTGTTTGGCACACTGACTTTGTGGTCTATGTGTTGCATGTGTCTTAGTCTGTGGTTGCAGATGTTTGGGTGTCTGCTTTGGTGGCCTCTGCTGTTTTGGTAGATTTTTGGTCAGAGCCTCCAGTATGTTTTATGTGTTTATGTGTATGATATGAGGTTGTGATATTGCTATGTGAGACTGGGTTTGTGGTGTGTGTGGTTACCTTCTCCTCCTGTCTGGTCTTGCCAGTCCTATGTTGAGAGAGCTCAGCTTCCAGTTTGGCTATATAGTTGCATCTCTCGCATGTGTTTGTGTTTTGTGGAAGAAGGAGAGGGTTGTCTGTGTACATGAGGCAATTGTAACATTGCCTCAATATTCCCAGATTCATCAGCTGAGCAGGAGAGGACATTAGCAACTGACCCCGTGACATGCTAGAGGGAAAAGTTAAGAACTTTGTGTAGATGGGTTTGAAAAAGAGTTCTAGGGCTGTGGATGATCGAAAAGAGGTAGTAGGCTGGTAGGATGCTGTATATAAAAAAAGTGCTATATCAGAGTAAAGAGTACTTTGATAATTATTTTTTTCAAATAAAGTGCTCATTATGCCTGTAGTCACTGCTTGTGGCTTCTAATCTGACACCAGAGACAGCTATGCATGTATGTAAATGTACAATTTCACACAACATGAATGAATAAAAGGTTTAAAAGAGATGGCGCTTTGATAATTCATGGCTTTCAAATAAAGTGCTCAGTATTCCTGTAGTCACTGCTTGCAGGTTCTAATCTAACAGCAGACACAGCTATGCAGGTGTGTAAATGCACAATTTCACACATGACTCAATAAAAGTTTTAAAAGATATGGTGGTCTGAAAGTGTATTGTTTAAAGCAAAATGTTCAGTCTTCCTGTAGGGACTGCTTGTGGGTTCTAATCCCATTGCAGCCAACTGAGAAACGTCCAGCTGTCTAGTGTAATCAGTGTACAAAAACATACCTCTTAACTGTTACACTTTTTGCAGAATGTAATGATGACTGCTCCATTTGTCTGGTCCTTTGATTTGCAGATATATGACATTACTTGGAATGCGATTTAATGACAAATCTGTTATCAGAACACATTGCTGCTAATGTATGAGCACACTATGTAAAAATGTTCCCTGCTGATGTGCCGTTGTACCGCCATTTTGTATGGCTTGGTCCATAATGTCCCATACTAACAGGCTGAGAGCTGTGTGTGTACAACATCTATACAATATAAGCAGTCAGTATTCTCACAAGTGAAATCTAACATACCTAGAATTATGTAATAGTAGTCTGTGTAGTTATATTATTTGTGAAGTTACCAATGTTCTTTATTTCTCTCTCACTCCACCCCTTCTCTTCTTTTATTTATTAATTATATTTATTATTACAATTTGATATTATCATATTATTTGTAATTACCTCTTATGTTGGGTTTATGTATAATTTAATATTGCTTTGCTGTTAAAAAACTTTCATTTATGTTTATTCTTGTGTTTCTCCTTATATTCTTTTGAATTTCTTTCCATTAGTCATTATTGTTTTTTCCTATGTTATTAATTACAATTGTTTGGTTATGTTTATTTTTCTTTATGTTTATATTTAATTTACCACAGCCCAATAAGGTAGGCCAGTTCCCATTGATCCGCCTACCTTGGCTCCACCAGCTGCGGTAGTGGGACCCAGCATATCTGGGCCACAGCCTGGTGGTGCCTCCTCTGCTGCCCCTGCACTACCTGCTACATTGGGTAGTTCCACTCAACAGGCTGGGGGTGGTTACCCTCTGGAGTGGAAGTGGAGGGGGTACTTTTGTCAACTGCAATGAACTGCCAGATATGGTGCATGGATTACTGTGCCAAACTGTTGGTGCATGCCTATGCCAGATGGAGAGCATGCTGTCCATTCTGTTGAGACAGTCTGGCCCCAGGTGCTGGTGTTGACCACTGCCTTCACAGGAATAGTGAAGGTTCAGTGCTGGCAGTCCCATGGGTGAGGACTGGAGTCACACTGCTACCATGTCTGACATTCATGGGACTGGGCTTCCACAACATCCTACCCCAACTAAGGTGTTCACCCCCCTTTTGTGTCGCACACCAACCATGTCTACTGTCCTGTCTGTCTTGTATATCTGCAAAAGCTTCCTCACATTCCCAACATACCTCGCCCACACATATCTATGTCTCTTCCCCAACATTCCACTCTCTGTCCCCCAAAACAAATCGCCACATGCGTAGTTCTCCATTTCACATGTGTCCACTGAACACACTTAATTTGGTCTAATTGGCTTGACAATGCACTTATGTTGTCATTGCCCCTCTCTCTGGGGCAGGTGACAGTCCAAATTCAGGTAAAAAAACTGTTAAAATGCACATTTGTTGCTATAGAAGAAATGGATAGCTATGGTTCTTTCCTACACCCTTCCTGCACTTACCTACCTGCCTTTCACTATGTTTCCCTTTTACTTGCACCCCATTTCACCACTGTCCTATCTCTCCATTTTTCTTTTATTTAAAGAATTTTTGCACGATGCTGTGCAACTTGCAGCATCGCTAAGCTAAGCTAAATGGTGGTATATTGATATCTGTATTTGAAAAAATAGTAATCACGTTCAAAATTTACACCTGCACCCTATCACAAACCTCGGTCCATTGCACCTGCAGAACAGTGCATAAACCTGCCAAACCACACAGCCAGTTGGTTAACACAGGTGTTTTGAGCAAAATATAATACTTATCATTTTCCCATCATTAAGCATGTTTAAGTGATTATGGGCATCACACCTCATCACACTAATCAGCTATAAGATTAATGGAAAAATAGGAGTGCAAATGGGACTCTGGTAGAGAAATACATTACTATAAAGCCATACACATAAGAATAGATGTAAGTGAGGTATCTAACAGCAGGTGACTGTACAATTATACCTACAACATGTAAAAATACACCTGCTACATTAGTAATGGAAAAATAGGAGTTTAACTGGGTCTCTGGTAAAGAAATACATCACTATAAAGCCATATACATAATAATAGATATTAGTGAGGTATGTAACAGCAGGCAAATGTGCAATTATATCTACAACAAGTAAAAATACGTCTACTTTAATAGTGACTCAGTTCAATTTGTTGAATGCTGTGAAAACATAAATTTTTGGTCCACACAGTCTTGGGTTCAAATACAACTGTGTCTAGTATTTAAAATATGTCCCCCACAAGGGGAGATAACATACTGGACTTGGTTCTCACCAAAATGAGTGACCGCTGCACCACTCCCACAGTATGTTCTTCCCTGGTGAGATCAGATCATTGGTCTGTCTCATTTGAAGTTTCTATCCCACCCAACCCCTCCCCAGCTGTAACCAGGATAAAAAACTTCTCAAAAACTGACTGCAATCTCCTAAGGTAGGGTATCAGCAGCTTCACACCACAGCCTGCCTCAGATGATGCAGACAACTATACTGAACAGTACGCCAGTGCAGTATACAAGCACCTGTACAACTGTATGGACTCAGCCATATCCAACAGAACTAAAATCTGCTCTTCATAGAAACACAAACCTGTCTGGTGGACATCCTCTACAACAGGCTTTACAAAGAAAGGAAGAAACTGTTGTCCAAGGGTAAAAAGGAGCAACTTTTAAATCAGAAAAACTCCCTCCTCTGCCTCAAAAGCAAATTAGATCACTAGTGAAAACATCCAAAGCCAATTCTGAGTTGAAACTAGCCTCAAAAACAAAGGGAAACCACAAGTCCTTCTTCAGTTATGTTAGGAACCTCCATGGCAAAGCCCAAGTTTGTTTTGAGCTAGCACTAAATGGTACCACTTACACTGATCCTGCTGACTTAGCCAACCTGCTAGTTGATAGGTTCAGCACAAACCTCACCCCCTTATTGCCCCCCAAAGGCCCAGTCAAAATACTCTACACTTGTTCCACACCTCATAGATTAAGTCTTAAAGGCCCTATTCAAGGCAAAGAGAACAGCTTCCATGGGACCTGATAGTATCCCAGGCTGTATTCTGCACCATCGCCAGAATGAACCAGCTTTGCCATTGAGCACATTATTCAACCACAGCCTAATTACAGGGTTTATTTCAGCAGAGTGGAGAACTGCCATTGTCATCCCCTTGCACAAAGGTGGTGGCACTACTGACCTGGGAAGCTATCATCCCATCAGCTTCACAAGTCTGATCTATAAAGTCATGGAGCGTATTGTTATGGATCTCATAAACAAGGACATAGGCAATCTCCAAGCACTCAACCCCAACCAATTCAAATTTGTCAGGGGCAGATCTTGCCTATTGAACCTAGTTAACTTCTTTGAGACTGTCACCAAGGCCCTGGATGAGGGAAAGTCAATACATACAGCTTACCTTGACCTGGCCAAGGCCTTTGACACAGTCTCCCACTTGGGCATCATTGAAAAGCTAACACAACTTGGTGTTAATCCCTATCTAGTCAAATGGGTGGCCAGCTGGCTCACAGATAGGACCTACAGGGTCAAAATAGGTGCCACCACCTCCCACAGCAGACGTGTCATTAGTGGTGTTCCCCAGGGATCTGTCCTGGGACCCCTACTATTTGTCCAGGCAAAGACAAAGGGCCTGCAGTTGACCAAGTTTACCGATGACTGTAAGTTGAGTGCTGTCATTGACTCCCCAGTTGATGTTAACATACTGCAAGAGGGTCTCACAGCTGGAAATAACTGGTGCCAAAGTCATGGTCTTTAGTTAAATGCAAAAAAATGTATTATCATACCATTTGGCAAAAACCTGGACCCTCCTGATTACCACATCAGTGGTAACCCCCTAAGCACACAACCTGTGGTGAGAGACCTTTGTACTCAGGTTGACAACAATCTCACATTCCACCATTATTTGGCAGGGGTTGTCAGAAAAGCCTTTTACTTGGTTCATAGGTTCATAGGTTCATAGGTTCATAGGTTCATAGGTTTATACTAGGCTATCTGCCCTAAGGCATTTATAAGCCTAGCCCAAATTTTTGTGGCTTACGCCACCCCTTATATGAAAAAATACTGTGCCCATTAGTTTGTTATGCCTCTGTCCAGCAGTGACACAGAGATGATTCCCGGGATAAACCTACGATCTCCCATCCACAGGTCAAGATTTCTCTTGAACAGAGCCAGCGAGGTGCTCTGCCTCACATGGACCAGGATTTTATTCCACAGCATAGGGAGTCTCTGAGTGATAAATCTATCCCTCCAGCACATCCTATTTATATCCGTGCTAAGGTTTAAGTCGCTTGCTCTAGTGGTTTTGGTGGATTTGGATTTTTGAGGTGGAGCATGTCCATTAATTCGGGTTGGACATGGCCTTGTATGTCAGGCACATGTCACCTCTGAGCAGACGGTATGCAACTGAATAGAGCTGGAGTTTCTTCAATCTGGCAGCATATGACAGATTTTGGAGTCCCTTTATCCTTTTGGTGAGGAACTTTGGGGTCTCTCCAATTGCTGCAGATGTCGGGTGAGATACATCCCGAATGGGGCATTGTACTCAATCATTGGTCTGATAAGTGAAGAGTACAGGGGAACAATGACCTCACTAGATCTGGATGTGAATCCCTTCATGATCAGGTGGGCAATGTAGAAGGTCTTTCTAACCACTTTAGCAATGTGAGTGTCAAAGAAAGGCCACTGTCAACCTGGGTCCCCAGGTCCCTGATAACCTCTTCTGTGCTTAGTGGATTGCCACCTATATGGTAGCTTGGGGTTACCTTGTTTTTCCCGAAGGGTATGACTATACATTTTTCGGTGTTTAACTTCAGGCCATGGCTCTGGCACCAGCTATCTGTTTCCGTGAGTCCCTTCTGAAGGATATCCGTGTCAGATGCACTTTCCACTATGGCGCCCAGTTTGCAGTCGTCTGCAAACTTTGTCAGCCAAAGTCCTCCCATGTTGGCCTGTACTTCTGAGAAGTAGATGCCGAACAATAGGGGCCAAGGACCGAGCCCTGTGGGACACCACTTGTGACCGGCTTGGAGTCTGACATAGCGCCAGCAACTCTAACCCTGTGGGTTCTGTCCCTAAGCCAGTTTGCAACCCATCTTGTGACATATGGGTTTACATTTAAGCTGGTAAGTTTTTCTACAATACCCGAGTGGGGTATTGTGTCGAAAGCCTTTGCAAGGTCAAGGTAGGCTGCATGGACTGCCTTTCCTCATCAATGGCCTTGGTGACTGTTTCAAGAAGTCGACCAAGTTCAAAAGGCATGATCTGCCCTTGACGGCCAAACTGGGTCGGGTCCAATGTCTGCAAGTCCCCTATATCTTTGTTTATGAGCTCCATTATGATCCTCTCCATAGCTTTGCAGACTAGACTTGTTAAGCTTATGGGGCGGTAATTACCAGGGTCCGTGAGGCACCGCCTTTGTGGAGTGGGACCACAGTTGCCGTGACGCCACTCCTTGGGCACGATCCTGTGGTAAGGCTGAGATTAAACAGCTGCCTTATGTGCGGGTTTAATTCCTCATTTAGCTCGTGTAGCACACAGCCGGGGACACCATCCGGTCCCATTGATGCTGTGTTTTTAGCTTTAGAGAGAGCAGCTTTCACCTGTGCATTTGAGATGTCTGGGAGGCTACACAGCCCTGGGATAGTTATCTCTCTTTAAGGGGGGTAGAGGGGGGTGAAGTTTGTACTGAACCTGTCTGCCAGTATGTTGGCAATGTCTGTGGGTTCAGTGATTTTTGTATCATTTTGGACTAATTCTGAGCATATCTGGGAGTTTCCACCCAGGTTCCTAACATAGCTGAAAAAGGCCTTATGATTGTCCTTTGAATCCATGGCAATTTTTCTCTCAAAATTGGCCTTAGTTGATTTTATGAGTGCTCGTATTTTTTACTAATAATGATCAGGGGTGACTTCCCTTTTATGGATTTTGTTCTATCATGTAATAGCTTTCTCCTCTTATTGTAAAGTTTGTTAATGGCTGGGGTCCACCAGACTGGACGTTGCCCTTTGTGGAAAGAGTCTTGGTTTTATTTGGGATTGCCTGATCCATGCAGTCCTGGAGGTGTTCATAGAAGGCATTTGTAAGGGCTTCCGCAGCTTGGGTTGTGGTTTCCACTGGCTCAGGGGCCTTGAAGGATACCACACCAGTCTTGAGTAGTGTGAAGTTTGCTTTAGAGAAGTTCTTCACTGTGGTCTTTTTGTTTGGGGTGTGGGGGATGTGGATTTCCAGTGAGATTAGTTTATGATCAGATCTCACCAATGAGGGATATACTTCGTGTGGAGCATTTTGTCCCCATGTTTGTGATAATGAGATCTAGTATATTTTCTCCTCTCATGGGAACAGTGACTAGCTGTTCCATGGCATTTGAATTTATGAACTCCAGGAACCGTTGGGCTAGAAAGTTAGGGCTTGAGTAATGTTCCCAGTCTATATTCAGGTAGTTGAAGTCACCCAATATGATGGTGTTTGGAGATACATTTATACCCTCCAGTGTCTTCAGGAAGGCTGTGTGGGGTTCCTGAGTTTGAGAGGGTGGCCTGTAGCATGCTACAATTTGTAGAGCAGTTTTGCCTATGGTTAGTTGCACCTGGATGGTTTCCAAAGCTTCGTGCGTTGCCACCAACCTGGAGGTGTGGGTATCCTTTATGAATATGGATACACCCCCTCCTTTTGTGGTGTGGTCCGGATTTTGGGGCTGGAACGCATGATATGAGGTAAAACCTAATAGTGCCGGGGTGCTCTCAGGAGCCTTGAACCAGGTTTCAGTTACAGCACAGACATCGATGCTCTCCATACTGAGAAGGGCCTCGAGTGCGTGCATTTTGAGAGTTAGACTTCTGGCATTTAGCAGCATTACCCTCAGTTTCTTCCCATTTTTGTTTTCTAGGGTGGTAGGTTTAGAATTTGAGCCTTGCCTAAAAGGCACTATGGGGGTGGCAAGAGCCTTAGCCAATATCCGGAATCCCAGGGGTGACAGGTGCAAGCCATCCCTTGTGAAGCAGCATGGCTTGTCAAGCATGTCATCCCAGGCAGACAGACACTGGATCCCTTTGAATGACACCAGACATTAAGCCAATTGTTAAAGCTGATCATCTTGTCTCTATATTGTGGCATCATTCTTGGTGAAGGAAGGATACTGCTCAGGGTCAGGGTCATACCTGCCTGGGCTACATAATCAGAGAGCTCCTCTATGTCTCTTTCATGTAGTCCAGGAGGTACGTCTCAGGTCGTTCACACCAGCATGGACAATGACTGTGTCATATTTGTACTTGCCGTGGAGTGACCCGAGTGCTTGTGTTATGTGGCGGATTCTAGCGCCCGATAGGCAGCTTACTGTGACCCCCTCCTTGTTCAGCCTGGTGAGTGGGACGCCAGTGTGTCTGACTATGGAGTCACCTATGACAAGTATGTTTGGTGTTGTATTTGGCCTTAAGGGCTGTGACTGCTTTGTACACTGCTTTTGTGGTTTATGTGTTGCTTGTGGGGTGTTTTGAGGTAGCAGTTGTTAGGGTGTCTGCTTTGGAGGCCTCTGCTGTTTAGGTAAATTTTTACTCAGAGCCTCCGAGTATGTCTTTGTGTGTTTATGTGTGTGATTCAGTGGTGTGGTAGCATTATGTGAGGCTGGTTTTGTGGTGTGTGTAGTTGCCTTCTCCTCCTGTCTGGTCTTGCCAGTCCTGAGTTGAGAGAGCTCAGCCTCCAGTTTGGCTAAATAGCTGCATCTCTCGCAAGTATTTGTGTTATGTGGGAGGAGGAGAGGGTTGTCTATGTACATGAGGCAGTTATAACATTGCCTCAAGATTCCCAGATTCACCAGCTGGACCGGAGAGGAGACTGACAACTGACCTTTGGACATGCTAGGAATAATATTGGGAATTCCTTAATAATTGAAAACAAGGGTCAGTGGGGAGTGAGGGTGTAGTGCTTTTAATTTTTAGTGCTGACTTATATAATTGCTTTAGTGAGCAAGTGCCAGGTAACTTGAGTGCAATGTGTTACAAGTAACTAAATGCAAAAACGACAAACAGTAACTTTCTTTCAAGTGAAACAAGGAACTAGTACAGTAAGCAATGCAGATATCACTAGTGATCCACAGAAGCGCTGAGAAGCCTATTAGGTGGAATTAGCTTCCAGGAAATAACAAGCAAACAGACAACAAGCATATAAACAAAGCTAGATTCAGCAGGCCTGGATCTAGTCTATGCTAGAGCAAACAAGGTGTACCAATTTCAGTAAGATACAGTTCAAATATTCAGGCACTATAAACCTTTAACCAGAAATTCCCAGCTCAGAAGGGCAGAGTCCAGCCTCTTCTCCCACAAGAGTGCAGACCACAAACCTTCTTAATGTAAAATAACTGGCCTGAAGCCCAGGTGCCTAAACCAGAACTAATACCCTTGGACACTGGGCTCTCAATCAGCAGTTCCCAACTTAGAAGGATGAAAGCTACCTGTCCTGCCACCACAGTGCTTGCCACAAACCTTCCTAATGTAAAACAACTGGTCTGAAGCCCAAGTGCTTAATCCAAAAGACTTAGAATGATAGCTACACTTTAATCAAGTTACAACCAAGCAGTAATAAATACAATTGAATACTTTAGAGAATGTCTGGATTAGTGCTCAAGTTACACAAACAAAGCTAGATCCAGCAGGCCCGAATCCAGTC
This sequence comes from Protopterus annectens, assembly GCF_019279795.1. Taxonomy (NCBI): domain Eukaryota; kingdom Metazoa; phylum Chordata; order Ceratodontiformes; family Protopteridae; genus Protopterus; species Protopterus annectens. The sequence continues at coordinate 231,374,471 of NC_056751.1, read as the reverse complement.
TATGCCACAGCAAACAAGGCACACCAACTTCGGTAAGAAGCAGTTCAGATATGCATGCACTATAAGCCTTTAACCAGAAATTCCCAGCTCAGAAGGGCAGAGTCCAGCCTCTCCTCCCACAAGAGTGCAGACCACAAACCCTCTTAATGTAAAATAACTGTCCTGAAAGCCCAAGTGCTTAAACCAGAATTAATACACTTTTAGAATAACAGACACTGAGCCCTCAATCAGCAGTTCCCAACCTAGAAGGATGTAAGCTACCTGTTCTGCCACAGCAGTGCAGACCACAAACCCTCTCAGTGCAAAACAACTGGTCCGAAGCCCAAGTGTTTAAACCAAAAGGCTTAGAATGAGTTACACCAAGCAGTAATAAATACAATTGAGTATTTTTAAGATGATGCAAAAGTAAAATGAAGTAGGTAGAAACACAAGTACAGTAAAAGCAGATATTTTTTTTTTTTTTTTTTTTTTTATAGTAAAGGGATTGCATCCAGAAAAAAGGAGGTCATTACCTTTCTGTACTCCTCTCTTATTAGACCTATAATTGAGTATAATGCCCCTTTTGGTATGTGCCTCTTCAAACACCTGCAACAACTGGAAAGGCCACTGAAATACTCCACAATGAGAATCCATAACCTGCAATGACTGTCCTATGTAGGCAGGCTTAAATCACAATCACTCTACTCGGTATCATACAGATTGCTCAGAGGTGATCTGTGTTTTGCCTACAATGCAGAATCGGACCCTGTCCTACTAGAGATGCTCCATATATGTAAATCTAATTCCTTGTGCATTACCTGCTTGATAGGAGGCCTAAATCTAATATGCGGCATCAACAAAACCTGTAGGAGAGACAGATTTGTCTCCCAGAGGCTGCCCCATCTCTGGAATATACTTCCCATACATGTCAAACAGAGCACCTCACTGACCCTCTTCAAGCACAACCTTGATGAGTGGCTGGGAAACCATAAATTTGTCCTAGGGTTCCACCTTTGTCCCTCCCTGACAGGGGTGACAGATGCTGACTGAGGTTTCTTTTTTGGGGACAACTCTTAGCTAGGCTTGTAAAGGCCCTAGGGCCATTAGCCTAGTAACCTCCTATGATTCTATGATATACGTACATCACCAGTATAAATTCTGATATGCATAACTGTCTCATCCCCTATGTATCCATCCAAAGCAGTACAGTTTGAATGTCTGCCTTTAATTGATGGCAGTTAAAGGCCTACAGATAAGACCACATTTAAACTATTCCTATTACAACATCAGAACGTACATAGAATGTCAGATCGTGCACCAGATTGAATTCCCAGAGGGTTGTGAAGTATGTAATTCAAGTGAGGCCTTGTCATATTAGACTGAAACCCACAATGATTTGTTAATGATATTACAGACAACCAGAGCATCACAAGTTACATACATATATGGAGGTCATACTAGAAGCAATGGTTGCCGGCACACACATTCCAAATGACTACCATGACATAACACAAGACTTGGTAGTTATCTGACTGGTTGACATAATGGTTAATATATCCCCTACCTTCTTCTAGGATACAATGAGCACATTTCCCCTTACTCTGTTAATGATACCTTTAGCTTACATACTTACCTTAAACACATACGTTACTTTCCAGTAGGATAGGTTCCCTAAATCAGGCTTTGGCTGTATACCAAGGTTGCCACAAGTCACACAGTTACTCTTAAGTGTTGTTGCCCTGCACATTCCACAGCCTCTCTAACTATGTCTATTGCCTGCAGCAGCAGCAGCTTCAGCCTGTAGCACACACATCTTTATGTACCAAGTAGCTGCTACAAACATTCTCTCTGTGCTGACATATCCCTACCCCAGTAATTTCCAACCCAAAATCTGAGAAAGGAGATGGAATCTACATTGAGGCCTTATATATTGTTGAGTAGTTGCATGGGATTGGCTGATTATGCTGCAAATCAGCTGTGTATGCTGCATGTATCATTCCTGAAGCACAGCATACCTCTCAACAATACTGAAATCATCAGAATTTACTGATTTTGAGGGTAACACAATGGGGTGCCACAAATTCCCAAGTGGCCCTTCCAATTCTCGATTTCTGTATTTGTTTTAATTACAATTTTAAAGTACCACTGATGTCATCACATCATCGCCAGTGTATTTAGGGATCAATGAGTAAAGGGATTGCATCCAGAAAAAAGGAGGTCATTATCTTTCTGTACTCCTCTCTTATTAGACCTATAATTGAGTATAATGCCCCTTTTGGTATGTACCTCTTCAAACACCTGCAACAACTGGAAAGGCCACTGAAATACTCCACAAAGAGAATCCATAACCTGCAATGACTGTCCTATGTAGGCAGGCTTAAATCACAATCACTCTACTCGGTATCATACAGATTGCTCAGAGGTGATCTGTGTTTTGCCTGCAAGGCAGTATCGGACCCTGTCCTACTAGAGATGCTCCATATATGTAAATCTAATTCCTTGTGCATTACCTGCTTGATAGGAGGCCTAAATCTAATATGCGGCATCAACAAAACCTGTAGGAGAGACAGATTTGTCTCCCAGAGGCTGCCCCATCTCTGGAATATACTTCCCATACATGTCAAACAGAGCACCTCACTGACCCTCTTCAAGCACAACCTTGATGAGTGGCTGGGAAACCATAAATTTGTCCTAGGGGTTCCACCTTTGTCCCTCCCTGACAGGGGTGACAGATGCTGACTGAGGTTTCTTTTTTGGGGACAACTCTTAGCTAGGCTTGTAAAGGCCCTAGGGCCATTAGCCTAGTAACCTCCTATGATCCTATGATATACGTACATCACCAGTATAAATTCTGATATGCATAACTGTCTCATCCCCTATGTATCCATCCAAAGCAGTACAGTTTGAATGTCTGCCTTTAATTGATGGCAGTTAAAGGCCTACAGATAAGACCACATTTAAACTATTCCTATTACAACATCAGAACGTACATAGAATGTCAGATCATGCACCAGTATGAATTCCCAGAGGATTGTGAAGTATGTAATTCAAGTGAGGCCTTGTCATATTAGACTGAAACCTACAATGATTTGCTAATGATATTACAGACAACCACAGCAGCACAAGTTACATACATATATGGAGGTCATACTAGAAGCAATGGTTGCCGGCACACACATTCCAAATGACTACCATGACATAACACAAGACTTGGTAGTTATCTGACTGGTTGACATAATGGTTAATGTACCCCCTACCTTCTTCTAGGATACAATGAGCACATTTCCCCTTACTCTGTTAATGATACCTTTAGCTTACATACTTACCTTAAACACATACGTTACTTTCCAGTAGGATAGGTTCCCTAAATCAGGCTTTGGCTGTATACCAAGGTTGCCACAGGTCACACAGTTACTCTTAAGTGTTGTTGCCCTGCACATTCCACGGCCTCTCTAATTATGTCTATTGCCTGCAGCAGCAGTAGCTTCAGCCTGTAGCACACACATCTGTATGTACCAAGTAGCTGCTACAAACATTCTCTCTGTGCTGACATATCCCTACCCCAGTAATTTCCAACCCAAAATGTGAGAAAGGAGATGGAATCTACATTGAGGCCTTATATATTGTTGAGTAGTTGCATGGGATTGGCTGATTATGCTGCAAATCAGCTGTGTATGCTGCATGTAGCATTCCTGAAGCACAGCATACCTCTCAACCATACTGAAATCATCAGAATTTACTGATTTTGAGGGTAACATAATGGGGTGCCACAAATTCCCAAGTGGCCCCTCCAATTCTCGATTTCTGTATTTGTTTTAATTACAATTTTAAAGTACCACTGATGTCATCACATCATCGCCAGTGTATTCCGCAGGGATCAATGTGCAGGAGTGTGCTGCACTGAGGAAGGGAGTAATTGCAATTACATTTCTGTAATTCAAGTTTGTACATGACTTTAATTTCCCACAAAAAAAAAATGTATTATTCTGCCTATAGGAAAGTCTCAGGGTTGTGTCTAAACATCATGCAAAACCTTAAGGGATGGTCTCCTGTAAATAATGTGGGTGGGACTGAAGAAAATTTGAGTTGTGCTGTGGCAGGCTTTCTGTAGCTCCAAGTGACAGGCCAGTGAAACACTTTTAGATTATATTGAGGGCTGGTTGAGTAAGGTTGCGATAGTTGAGGTCTGTTGTAATATCTTGGATACATCAATCATGGCTCCAAATGGCTGGCAATGTCGGGAGCACTGCCTTTGGATTTATTTCCTATTGCTGCGGATAATGATACATGTGGAGCACTAAGCTTGTTAGTCCTACTTTAGAAATGGGTTAACTTTTAGTCACCAAGCATCAAAGCATGACATTGTGGGTTAGTTTATTCGCTACTGTTAGGTTTGTTTTTGGTGGAATTGGAATACAAGCCTTTAGACTAGTAGTTGCTGTCAATGAGTCTGGGCAGGGTAATGAAAACTGGGTATTTTCCATTTTCGTAGGAAGGGATACGACATTTAAGTAAATACTGCTGCACCCAAACTGACGCGGTAGTCAGTTGGAATCCATCTGTTTATTTTGCTCAAGATAATGCTATTTAGGATTTATAATCATGAATATGGCTTTATCTGTAGTCGTGCCCATCATCTGCACCTGATTTTTGGCTCACATATTTGCACTGTTCCTCCATCCTACTCCCTTTTGATTTTAGGAGAAAATGTGATGAATTACTCTTAATAAGCAATGACAGTAATTGGCGTTATATTTCTTTTACTTCAGGCAATGCATATTAATTCACATTTTATTACATTCCTTCTCTTGCAGCCTGTGTTGTTTTGGAAGAGAAGCTTGGTTTCAGTTGAACACCATGAAGCTTTTATGTTGCATTGCATATTCCCTTTTGTCTGTGTTGGAGAAAATTCTTACAAACCACCTTCAAGCCCAGCAGCTGCCAATGCATATGTGCTCTTGCACAGCAGACCCAATCTGAGGGGTCATGGGCATGCCTCCACGGGCAGGCAGGGTGGGGGTAGGAGGAACTAATGAGCCCTGCTGTTTGGCCAGCACTTTGTGCATTGGGCAGCAGCAGCCAACTTGTTTATCTCATTGAGCAGATTGAATGAGGAGACGGTGAGCTGCTGAGCACCATTCCTGTTCCTCAGGTACACTAAGTGCACTCCCCACCTCAATCCATTTTTTCCTGCTGTCAGGCAAATCGGAATTAACTTTCTGCTAGTTTGTTCTCATACAGTATCTATGGATCATCTTTTGAATGTTAATGTTTTTAATGGCACTTATCTGTTGGGAGGGCTCCATCCAATTATATTTTGGAAAAAACAAGTGTGGTTTGCCTTTAGTAGTGGCAGGACCCCGACCTGACATGTTTATCCTTAGCTGCTTTCTGTAGCTTATGTAATTGGTATGACTGATGGCTGTCTTTTAGGATTACTTTGTTCATAGTTTCTCTTTGTTTTAATTGCTTATTATGTGAAGGCTGTATTTTGTTTTCATCATTAAATGGTCAGTTGTAAATGGGATAATTTTTGTTTTATTATTTTAGAAATTAAATTGCTCTGTTTCTATTTTACTTCACATGCAGATGAGGAATGTGTCCTCTTTTATTTAAATGGATTTTCTATTACAGTGGTAATGCCCAATTTTGTTTTAAAGTGAAAATGTTATTTGACATCTATGTTTTTGGTGAAATGGGTTTCAGCAGGAATATTTAAGAAAGTCTTGTAATTTCAGTTAGTTCACTCAATGCATGCATTAGGACATTTTTTTTTCATGTTCACAGTGTGTCCTGTAGAATTATTATGCAGGGCTACTACTAATATCTTTCACCCTGGCAGAGCTGAGCTCCTCCATGAAAAACATTTTTGGTGCTTCCTTGTTGTAACATGTCAGTCTGCACTGGTCCCAGAGTCTGAAGATGGTGGCTGGAAATTCAGATTAAATTGGTACTGTGTGCATGTTTGTGTGCTGCAGAGTTTTTTGTGTCTTTCGGCTTTTCCCAGTTAGGGGTCACCACAGCGGAATTCCGGTCCGCTAATGATTGGCAGTTGATTTTTACATACCAGCTTGCCAGGCCTGATGCACAACCTTCAACGAGGGTACGCCCATTCACACATGTCTCCATGCAGAAGATGCTCTAGCTGAGAATCGAACCAGACAGTGTCTTACTGTGAGGCGACAATGGTACCGCAGCACCACCACTATGCTGCAGAGTAAACCGAGTTAAAAAGTTCAAGATGTGCACTATAATGTAGAAGTGTTGTCTTGCACCTTATGCAGCTAGGACCTCTCACGTTACGCATGCTGTTATGCTGTCACTTACAAGTCGTTCTTTTATATGTGAAGGTTATTCAGCCAGGATACCTTGTTATACTACATATTTGCTTCAAAAGAGATTAGCTGAGATGATTAAAATAAAATATACTATGAACTTTGACAATTCACTCCATATCCTTACTAGACAGTGTATGTGTATGTTACTGTAGCAAGTTGCTTTTCTGCAGCAGCTCTTAACCACATTTAAACTAACTAACTAATCCTGAAATTCAGAAAGATTCTCACTGCTCATCATACTTCTCAACTCCTTATCACAAGAAATCTGGACAAAGCCTTATATAATGGGGGAACAAAGACCCAAAAATAGGGACATATTTCAAATATTCTTCTTAGAATAACAGGTTATTGCAGTTAATTTTATTTTTATAAAAGAAAATTGCATTTTAGTTTTATAGAAACTCAAAGTTTGATACAAGCTCAAGTGTTAATGTAAATAAAACACTATTGTTCTGGTTATTTTTTGTGTTTAATATTTTGTCTGTTTTCAATTTGTGTTTGAATGTTGGTATCCTACAATTCTATTGTGATGGGCAGGGTTACATAATTATGTATGCACATTTTATGTTAATCAGCATCCAGATCTTTGGCCAGTAGTATATACTTTTCATGGGCCTTTGTCCAGATTTTTGATGTTTCCAGGTTTAGAGGTATGAACCACAGATTGGATCAGAGGCAATCACCTGCTAATGAGAACCATCTTAAAAAGCAAACACCTAGCTAGTGGAACCACTGTGTATGAAAGTTAGTTTGTATGGTTAACTGATTCACACTGTACTCATATAGCTGTATCTTTCAACATAGGAGTTTTGTACTCCATCAGCTTTGTAACCATTTTGTTTTCAACATGATGCATATGTTTGAATATACTTAGGGGGAATAGGGATTATATCAGTAAGCCTTTCTTAGAAATGTACTGATGACATGTCAGTGATCTACAGCTGTGTTACACCTACAGAGGATGTAGAGTACAGCAAGGGTATAATGCTCTGTATTAACTAGGTACACAGGTCTCCTGGATACTTCCTTCGTTAGCAGTTGCATTAGTATCCTGCTATTTGGTTGGTTCTGTTGTTTATACATATGTTATGGATGGAGGTTTCCCTGCTATGGGGCACAGTACAATGGACTCCTGTGTCTGTTGTGTAATCATACGTGAGTATCTGTCATGTCACAAACAGCAGTGGGTCACTACTGCTACTATCCTAGTTGATTCCACAACCTTTGTATGTTTGGCACACTGTTGCTTAAGAGATATGTAATCAAGTGGGGAATAGTAATAGGCTTCTTTTATTGCTGTATCTCTACATACTGTACTCCTCCTTATGTGATCCTGACATCTGTTCTCATTTATTTGTATTTCAGGAGAGATCATGCATGCCAAATGCTGTGCACCTTTCACTGAGGCAGTAAACGACCTCATTATTGAGGCCTTGAGACAACACCACCAAGTCCTGCTGTCCAGAAATAGGCAAGAAAGTATTGCCTTGTGGGATGAACTGATGCCCAACATTAATGCTGTTGGTCACCAGATCACATATATGAGCAGGTGCAACACAGTGCCAGACATGATCAACTTTTCATGCATATGTGCAACAGATGTGGCCAGCGATTGTCAGGTCACTGGTGGCGGGCCTGCAGCAGAACAACCTCTTTTAGCCACTGAAGAATTCCTGGTGAATCTTGCAACATGGGATGGTTGCCAGGCATGCATTACCCAATATGTCATGGATATAGGTGCAACCACTTCCACTCAAGAGGATTGTCCAGGTATGCTTAGTTGGATCAGCATTGGAATACTGTAGCATTCAGCGCATCAGGGTGCACATAGTTTTACATGGATGTCAGGTGTTTTAGGGGAGGGTAACTGCAGTTTTAAGCTCATGCACAGTTTGTGACCCACATACATGTTAACATAGCAGCTAATGTAAATGTGAGATATTTTGAAGTATTAGCGCTGTTATACTGTCACATGCACTGCTGTGTAGATAACCTGTTAGAAAAATATGTATTTGAACATGTATAAAGTGCTAGCTTAAAAGCAAATAGTATATAATGCATTTTATTCTATTTACAATATGGCAATAAGAATGATTTTACATGCAATTGCTTGAAGCTTTGGAGCTGCAGTGTATTTGAACTCTGACCCTGGCAGTAGCCAGCTCAGCAAGCTTATGTTTTTCACTAATGATTATCTGCTGGGTCAGGGAAATTAAATGTATAAAGCATTGAATATTCTTATTCCTTCCTCTGAGATAATTGACCTTGTGAATGTATCAGAGATAAGACACAGCTGCTAAAGTAAAGTTGCAAGAAGATTGAACCAACTATTGTATTCAAGCAAGCCTGAGACCTTGGAAGAGTAACATTTACAGAAAGACATTATAACGAACCAGGTGCTTTGCAAGGCTGTATTATTCCCATGGGAAAACTTTTAAAATGTATAACATCAGCTTTTTTCTTATGAATAGAATATTGTAGACCATAGTGATGTAGGTGCCCTGTGACTAACCACGTCAGTAAGGTGGGCACAGCTTGAATGTAAGACTATATAAAATTGTGTATTTCCTGCATCATGTCAGACAAAACTCTGTACTTGTATGGTTTTTTGCCTCCTGGTGTACACTAGTAAACTTTTGCATCTGAGCCTCCTGTGTTGTTATCATTTGTTTTTATTTAACAGTTTGGTCCTCCTTGAACCGGAATTCCCTTGGTAAGCTGCAGATCAGAGTGTATCGGTGGTCGAATACTGCGCAGGAGAAGTTACCAAAATGGTTCTTCTTGAAACACAAAGACCTCTGACTGAATTGTCGGCGTGAGAGGCTGGCCACTTTCTGATCTATGGACTAAGAGCGGTCTCGAACTGGTCGACCCAGGAGGCTCAGGTAGGAAAATATTTGCCTTTTTCTGTTTTAGATCAGGGACTAGGTTACAGTAAATGTCATTGTCAGAGATTTGTTATACAGATCAGGGACAAAAGGAAATTACTGTATATTTTGTCAGAGAGCAGGAAACAGAATAAGGTAGGCAGTTATTCTAGATAAACTGTGTAAGGAACTGAAATACCACGTGGTGAAAAGGGTTACGTAACATTTTTTTAGAATGGGAAATCAGTGCACTAAAAATCATGAGATCCGCCCCAACTGATGACGCAAAATATATGCAATTACAACGGACTGATAATGTAAGGTATTATAGAAAATGGGTTAATAAATACGGATTTGATGGTAAATTAAACAAGATTTCATTAGTTAAACTTTTAAAACAGCTTAAATCTGACGCAGAAGGTCAGGCAAAAAACAACAGCGATTAGGCATTCCTCAAGCACACAGGTGGATTGAGGAAGTAAACCAAAGGGAACAGAAAACTAAAAATGCAAAAACATTATTTTTAGACAAAGAGGATAATAATACAGTAATAGCGATGGCCCCTCCCCCTCCTCCCCCTCCAATGCCTTTTTCAGGATATGAAGCAGGAGGACAAGTTGGTCCACCTCCACGTTATCCTGAAGTCACAAGAGTACTAAAGCCATTTGTTAGAGATCCTATTGAAACTAGGTCCAGGACACGTAAAACACTTGGGGACACAGACTTATATCAAATAGGGAAAAATACACTAGAAGAGAGTGAGGAAGAAATCTGTCCACTGATCGAGGTACCAAATCCTCAGGCAGGACAGGAAGGGCAGGACCCAACTCTTCTAGTATATAGACCATGGACACCGGAAGATATTCGGAAAGCTACAGAGGGAATCCCTCATCCAAAAGTTAATTACACAAAGTTTTTACAAGATTTACAAGGTATGAGACTAAGTTACCACTTGAATGGGGAAGAAGTAGAAAAGGTAGTTAGACAGATTGTGGGTCCAGACTGGCACATGATTTGTGGCACCTGAATCCTCGTAATGCAGAGCTTAAACCACTCCCACATAGTGACGCAGAATTAGACAACAGAGTGAAAGGTCTTACAGACCTAATTTCTGAAAAATGGAAACCTAGAGCAGATTGGACTTGCATTAATCAATGCATACAGCAAGAGAATGAAACTGTAGATGGGTACTATGGTAGATTATTGGAATGTTTCAATAACCATAGTGGTATGGCTATTCCTGAAAATCAGACACATGATACCTCGTATGAACAGCAACTGAAAAATGCGTTTTGAAAGGTTGCATTGCACCTATCAGTAGCTTTAATACAAAGCATATGATAGATCATCGAACAAGTAGGCTACAAGCCTTACTTGAATATGCCAGACATGCTGAAAGACACTTTAATAGTAAAAGAAAAAGAAGACACAGGTCTTCACAGCTGAAGATGGAGCAGAGGTCTTTGTAGTACAGTCAGGTAAAAAGGGTAAGAAAATACCCAGGGAAATAGACAATCTGACAAAAGGTCAGAAGATTTTGAAGAGAGAAAAAGAAAGGTGAGTGCTTTTAAGTGCGGCAAGAAAGGACATTTAGCAAGGGATTGCAGGCTAAATAAAAAGGTGACTACAGAAAATAAAGGTGATGAGGACTGACTATATGATAGTGATAAAAATCAGAAATCATCAGGAAGGAAAACAAACAAAGGGCAAACGTAAATGTAGTGGAAGGAACAGAGGAAGTGCAAGCAGATGTAGAGGATAAAGAAAGTGAAATTTTAGATTTGGCATTACTGAGCTTGGAGCTCTATTTCATAGACACAAACCGGAAGTTACACTTCTGGTGGAAGGAAGGGAAGTGAAATTCTTGTGTGACTCAGGAGCCACGAACTTTGATCCCTTCAAAGTTACCAGAATATTCTGAATCGCCTGACTATATATTAGTGAAAGCAGCAAATGGACAGCTATATAGGGAGCCACTCTCCCATGATATAGCAATAACTGACCCTGTTTCAGGCATGACTCAGAAAAGTAAAATTGTAGTTTCTGCAAAATGTCCAGTAAACTTACTGGGAAGAGATCTTATGCAGATATTTGGCATAGTGGTAGTTCCCACTATGCAGGGTATGGAAGCACAAAGACAAATGGATACTTTTGTGGTGCGACCGGAGGGTGAAACCTTTTACTGGTACAGCCAGGACCTAGTTACGACTGGTCCAGGGGCAGTAACTGGAGAACTGATGAATGTAGCCATCAGTAAGGCCCCCTCCCTTGACACTGACCAACAGCATTTGTTAAATTGTACTCTATACTACTGTAGCATGCCAGGACCTGATAAAGAATATGAGCAAGAGTTGTTCAAAAATCCTGCTAACAGATTAGTATTATGAACCTTGTATTGGGATACTGAGGGAAACAGTGTGGTAAGCTGTTCACTACCTCAGGAATTCATGACACTGTACAAATCTAATAGACTACCACATGTCAGCTTGACAAAGAATAAGGATGTGAGATGGGCAGACTTAGGAGAAAAGTAACAAGATGGGAAAAACAAACTGATTTAGAATTATCAGAACAGGGAATACAAAAACAGAAATTGAATTGGCTAACACAGACACATCCAGCTGTACACTTACAAACTAGTGAAGACAGCTGATTAGCATTCTTATTAGAAGAAGAAGAAAAAGCCTTGTGTGATATACCAGATATTCTTTGGTCAACAGGTAAATCAGATGTAGGACTTATTCAAACAGCAGGACCAGTAACTATTACACCAAAATCAGCATTTAGAGCACAAAAGACAATACCCCTTGAGGAAAGATGCAGAGCAAGGAATCAAGCCTATAATAGCAGCATTACTCAAGGAAGGAGTACTGGTAGAATCTCTTGATTCACCATGTAACACCCTCTATTTCCTGTTAAAAAGCAAACGGGCATGGCGGATGGTACAGGATTTACAAGCTGTAAACAATGCAATAATACCCAGAGCACCTACGGTGCCAGACCCACACCTTGTTGAATGATTTAAAACCACAACAAAAATATTTTACTGTGGTAGATATAAGCAATGCTTTTCACCTGAGGATTTGTCTTATAAAAACAATATTATAATTCATGACCAGAAAATGTGAATGAAATATGGCAATGGCAAAAAGAAAGATATAACTAACAATAAACCATCATAATTTTAAACAAACATGTATTCCCAAGATTGGAATACTGAAAACATATTGTTTGATAATGATAATAATCATATCGGACCTGTGAAAAGTATGTCAAGGTCAGAACAAAAGGTGAAGATGTATATAATATTGAAATAATGATAACAGGTAGTTCATCATAATTTATCATTGAGACCTGGTGGAAACAAACCACCTAATTTGATTATCCATTTGGTTTCCTTACTGTTTAACAGTTTGTGCCATCCAGTTTTAAAAGCTCTATGACCAACAATCTTGTCAATGCAAATGAAAGAGAATTGAGCCGTTTGGTACAACAGTATGTTTATAGGCATTGGTAGCTCTAGCATTTCTTATATCTCCTAAATGCTCAGAGATATGAATACAACTGTCTAGATGTTTGTCCAATATAGAATGCCCGACATGCGTGGCCAAATAGATCACCAGCCCGGGTTGAATTGGCAAAATGATTGATTTTAAATATCCTGCCTGTATTCTTACTGGTAAATTCCTTTGTTGTGAATATATATTTACAGAAAGAGCAGTGACCACAAGGATGACAGCCAATTAATCTATCTCCTAAAGAGTAGTCTGGGTCATGCAGACATCCTGAGGTGTAATTCTTGTAATGTGAGAAATGTGATCCAAGAGTTTTGCCTTTACGGTAGGAATAAAGACATCTGTCATCTAACCACTTAGTCAAGTGTGTGTAGGTTCACAGTATATTCCAATTATTGCTGATTATGTCCTGTAATTGGTATGTTCCTGCCAAAAGTTGTTACTAATCTGAGTGATTGGACTGATGACTGAGCAGTCCTGTGTTTATAGCCCAACAAACTGTCCCTTGATAAGTTATTAGTCATACTAGCTGCAGAGTGAACATCCATTTTGTTATAACCTCGCTGTATGAATCTGTTTGAGAGATCATTCTGACAATGCTGAAGGTCTAAATGGGATGAACATATTCTCTTAATTCTGATAAATTGGAGGGAAGTTTTAAAAATGTTTTAGGGAAAAGAGAGTGAAATTTGATTTGGGATTTCTGCAGTGGAAAGACCGTTACACTTCTTGTGGAAGCAAGAAGTCTTGTGTGATGGCATATGATTTGATACACCCTTAATTCCAGAATATTCGAACAATATAGTATTAAAGTCAGCTTTCCACTCACCCATGTCAGACCCTTTTCAGGAAATATAAAGTATGTGTTTCTGAAAATGTCCACTTAAAGAGATCTTGCGATACTTTTGTGTAGTGCGACCGAGGTGAAACCTTTACTGGTACAGCCAGGACCTGAATTACGACTGGTCCAGGGCAGTAACTGGAGAACTGATGAATGTAGCCATCAGTAAGGCCCCCTGCCTTGACACTGACCAACAGCATTTGTTAAATTGTACTCTATACTACTGTAGCATGCCAGGACCTGATAAAGAATATGAGCAAGAGTTGTTCAAAATCCTGCTAACAGATTAGTATTATGAACCTTGTATTGGGATACTGAGGGAAACAGTGTGGTAAGCTGTTCACTACCTCAGGAATTCATGACACTGTACAAATCTAATAGACTACCACATGTCAGCTTGACAAAGAATAAGGATGTGAGATGGGCAGACTTAGGAGAAAAAGTAACAAGATGGGAAAAACAAACTGATTTAGAATTATCAGAACAGGGAATACAAAAACAGAAATTGAATTGGCTAACACAGACACATCCAGCTGTACACTTACAAACTAGTGAAGACAGCTGATTAGCATTCTTATTAGAAGAAGAAGAAAAAGCCTTGTGTGATATACCAGATATTCTTTGGTCAACAGGTAAATCAGATGTAGGACTTATTCAAACAGCAGGACCAGTAACTATTACACCAAAATCAGCATTTAGACCACAAAAAGACAATACCCTTGAGGAAAGATGCAGAGCAAGGAATCAAGCCTATAATAGCAGCATTACTCAAGGAAGGAGTACTGGTAGAATCTCTTGATTCACCATGTAACACCCTCTATTTCCTGTTAAAAAGCAAACGGGGCATGGCGGATGGTACAGGATTTACAAGCTGTAAACAATGCAATAATACCGAGAGCACCTACGGTGCCAGACCCACACACCTTGTTGAATGATTTAAAACCACAACAAAATATTTTACTGTGGTAGATATAAGCAATGCTTTCTTTTCAATACCTATACATCCTGATAGCCAGTATTGGTTTGCATTTACATTTCAGGGTAAAAGATATACCTATATTCGGCTACCAAAGGGATATTGTGAAAGTCCAACGATATTTGCACAAGAAATGGCAAGCAACCTGGCAGGGTTTACTCCACCAGGAGGTAGTCAGATTCTACTTTATGTAGATGACATCTTGCTAGCAGCCCCTACCCAGCATCAATGCAGGGAAGATACGATAGCATTATTGAAATTTTTAGCAGCACAAGGACACAAAGTAAACAAAAGTAAGTTACAACTTTGGAGAAAACAGGTTAGATACCTAGGAAATGTAATATCCAATGAAGGTAGAATATTAGACGAAGACAGAAAAACAGCGATTTTACAGGCACCCAAACCAGCAACCAAGAAGGAAATGATGTCCTTCTTGGGAACGACTAATTTTTGTTGAAGCTGGATATCAAACTATGCTTTAGAATCTGCTCCATTGGCTGATTTAATATATAAAACACCAATGGCAGCACGAGATGTATTACAATGGACACCTAAAGCAGAAACAGCTTTCTGCAGACTAAAACAATTGATAGCTTCATCACTAGTTTTAGGACTTCCAAATTACCACAAAAGATTTTTTCAGACCGTAGATTGTAAGCAGGGATACATGACGTCAGTTTTGATGCAACAGCATGGGGATAAGCAACGCCCCATAGCTTACTATTCATCACAGTTAGACCCAGTGGCACGATCATTGCCTCACTGTGTGCAAGCAGTAGTCGCAGCTGCAATGGCAGTACAGGCTTCGGCCTCAGTGGTGTTGTTCCACCCTCTCACATTGAGAGTGCCTTATGCAGTCGTGATAATTTTACTGCAAGAGAAAATAGCATATCTATCTCCTGCTAGACATCTTTCATGTATGACCATACTGCTGAGCCAACCTCATATGGTAATTGAACGTTGTACAACATTAAATCCATCAACGTTACTTCCAACTCCTGTGGATGGCACACCACACAGTTGCCTGCAGGAAATTGAGCAAATAACTTTACCCAGACAAGACCTTACTGATATGCCCTTGGATGATGCCGAGGTGACATTTTATGTGGACGGTTCATGCAGAAAGGGTCCTACAGGGAAAAATCTAGTAGGGTATGCAGTAGTCACAGATACAGAGATTTTAGAAGCCCAACCCTTACAGCATAACCTATCTGCTCAAGCAGCAGAACTGATAGCCTTAACATGGGCTTGTACTCTAGCGAAAGATAAATGTGTGAACATATATACTGACAGTCAGTATGCTTTCTCTACAGTGCATGTTTTTGCACAGCAATGGAAAAATAGAGGAATGATAACATCTACTGGCAAACCGATTAATCATGTGCAACTTATTTTGAACTTGTTAGATTCCATTGAGTTACCTACTAAAGTAGCTATTTGTAAATGTTTAGCTCATACAAAACAACAGGATGCAATTTCAAAAGGAAATGCAAAAGCTGATGCAGCTGCAAAGCAAGCAGCCTCAGACTCAGAAACTTTACTTTTAACCGAGGAATTACAACCCTCTGAGATTTTATATTTAGAAATGTTAAAAACAATGCAGACATTAACTACAAAAGCTGAGAAACAAAAATGGGAGAAACGAGGTGCAATCCTCGAAAATGGATTGTATATCTCCAAAGAGAAAAAAACAATATTGCCGTCTAATTTATTTAGATATGCAGCTTTGTTGAGCCATGGGCAGTGCCATGTCTCAACAGGGGGGATGGTACAGTTAGTAAATCGAATATTCCAAACATACAGATTCACAAACTTTACACAAAAATGTTGTGCAGCATGCCATGTCTGTAATAAACATCATGCACAAGGAGCATTCAAACCCAAGCAAGGGAGTTTTCCTATACCACCATATCCGTTCCATACTATCTGTATGGATTTCATAGAACTGAACAAATGTGAAGGGAAAAAATACTGTTTAGTAATTATAGACATGTTTTCCAAATGGGTAGAAGCTTTTCCAACTAAAAATCCGGATGCAGCAACAGTGGCAAAGGCCCTAATAAAAGAAATAATCCTAGATTTGGCATACCGGAAAGAATCTATAGTGACAATGGGACACATTTTGTGAATCAGATGATCCACCAACTTGGGAGATTCTTTGGGATCTCCTTGAAGAATCATTGTGCTTACCACCCACAGTCTGCAGGACTGGTGGAAAGATACAATGGAATTTTAAAAAGTAAGTTGAGAAAATTGATAGATGATACACAGAAGAATTGGATTTGCTGTTTGCCTTTGGCACTGCTGAGCATGAGAACAGTTCCAAATGTAAAGGGTTTGACCCCCTTTGAAGTGATATTTGGAAGGGCATATTATGTGTCACAGTGGAAAGCTCTCATGCCTGCGGAGCTAGAGGCTGACAGCTCATTAGCTAATTACATGAGGAAACTGTTATCAAATCAAACTGTTTTGCAGTTGAACTCTTTTTCAGATAAAAGACAGACCAGACCATTGGAAGCAGTGCTGACCCCAGGGTCCTGGGTTTGGTTGAAGGTCACGAAGAGGAAGAATTGGGCGAGTCCAAAGTGGGAAGGACCGTACCAGGTACTGTTGGCGATGCCTACTGCAGTCAAAGTTGCTGAGAGGTCGTCCTGGGTCCACCTGACGCACTGTAAACCGGTAAAGAATTTTCAGCTTGATAAACATTTTGTGACTGACACACAACAAAGGCAGGATGGCCAAGAGCGAAATGAGTAAAAATACAGATCAACCCCGAAGATATTGTTTAATCATCTTGCTAACTATGCATTTATTGACTATGATTGTGATGACTTTCCTTTGTTGTGGTTCTTCCTTCATATAACCACACAAGTGAAAGTGGAGAAACGTGATGAACTGTCTATAGACTGGCATCCAAACTTTAACACATACCTAGCTATGAAGCGTGTATATGTAGAGACTATGAACATTTCAAATTGCTGGGTTTGTACTGCCATACCAACAGCATATGGAGGACTGTTGATGTCCGCTGTCCCCTTGGGGATAAATGAGACTTGGGAAAATTTACTTTTGATACAGGTTCTGTAAGATCACAGGACAAAATTGCATTGTATTTGCCTATTACACAGAGGGGAATTGTATATTTCTATAAGAATGATACACTCCAAGTGGGTTGGAGTAACTGTAACATAACTATATCTTATAAATGCTATATTAAAACTAAAGATAAAAGCACTATTTGTAACGCAAATTATGATTCATATTTGAGCTTAATGAAAACAACATTAAGTGAAGTGCAGAGAAATCCTGTCTTGCATAAACAATTGTCTGTTATAGACAAGAAAATGTTTCATTCAGAACTAACCCGCATCAGTACCAAAGTAGAAAACTGTTATTTTATTTGTGGGAAAAAAGCATACAAATGTCTACCTGAGAATTGGACGGCAGTTGTTTTTTGGGTTATCTGGTTCCAGCTATAAGGCATACTGCAGAATTACCTCTAGGTAAGATACGAAATGTAAGAGATGTAGCCCGAAAACCTGAAGATCCTATCGGAAAACCTGTAAATCCAATGGGAAAAATCGAAGCTGGTTGGAAGAACCATCATTCTGTGAAAGATAAAGAAAAAGTGACTCATATGGACTTGAGTGACAGTGTTATATCCTGGGCTGGAATATTTCCAGCATATGGAGCAGTCAAATCGATCTGGGAGTTGAGAAAACTGTCGAAGCTTCTCAAGTAATGAGTAACGCAACTTTTCTGCTCTCGAACTAGTGACTGACCAACTGAATGCAATGAGAACTGTTGTGCTACAAAATCGAATGTCTCTTGTCTTTACCCTAGCGGGTAGAGGTGGTACTTGCGCTTATCAAAGAAGAATGCTGTGCATATACCAGACAATCGACATGAGATTAATGATCACCTAGAGGTAATACAGCAGGTATCGCCATGACTGAACCAGTCCCAAACCCACTGACGAACTTTTTCCAGAGTCTGTTTGGTGGGTGGGGTTCTATCCTAATGAATATTTTGATTGCTATTTGTGTTGGTCTGCTCCTATTAGGAGCATGTGTCTGTTGTGGGATCCCTGTATGAAAAGATTAGTCAAAGATTTTGTTGATATATCTGTAACTGAAACTTTGTACCAAGACATTGAATTGGAACTATTGATTCCAGACGAAACTTGTTCGAAATATAAACTAAATGACTTGCCTAGTTAAAAGTCCTTAAAGGAGAAGGCTAGGAGATGATATAACATTGTTTATGTTTCTGAATAGAATAAAAAGTATTAAAAGGGAGGAAAATGTTAGAAAAATATGTATTTGAACATGTATAAAGTGCTAGCTTAAAAGCAAATAGTATATAATGCATTTTATTCTATTTACAATATGGCAATAAGAATGATTTTACATGCAATTGCTTGAAGCTTTGGAGCTGCAGTGTATTTGAACTCTGACCCTGGCAGTAGCCAGCTCAGCAAGCTTATGTTTTCACTAATGATTATCTGCTGGGTCAGGGAAATTAAATGTATAAAGCATTGAATATTCTTATTCCTTCCTCTGAGATAATTGACCTTGTGAATGTATCAGAGATAAGACACAGCTGCTAAAGTAAAGTTGCAAGAAGATTGAACCAACTATTGTATTCAAGCAAGCCTGAGACCTTGGAAGAGTAACATTTACAGAAAGACATTATAACGAACCAGGTGCTTTGCAAGGCTGTATTATTCCCATGGGAAAACTTTTAAAATGTATAACATCAGCTTTTTCTTATGAATAGAATATTGTAGACCATAGTGATGTAGGTGCCCTGTGACTAACCACGTCAGTAAGGTGGGCACAGCTTGAATGTAAGACTATATAAAATTGTGTATTTCCTGCATCATGTCAGACAAAACTCTGTACTTGTATGGTTTTTTGCCTCCTGGTGTACACTAGTAAACTTTTGCATCTGAGCCTCCTGTGTTGTTATCATTTGTTTTTATTTAACATAACCTCTCCCTCACATTTTTCCAGGACCATGAGGAATAGGAAGAGGCCCTACTCCTGCTGCTCATAAGTACAAAACTGTTTTGTCAGATATATAGATTTAGTTCACAGTATTTGCTCAAATGTCATCTCAGGCCTGCTGGCTGGACTGATGTACTGTCTGCATGATTGCCAACTGTACAGATATTTTCTGACTGTACACAGTTTACACTCATACATATGCCTTGTAGGTGTGACCACAGTGATTGATTTGACAGTATTGTCAGGACATTACAGATTGCCATAACTGTCAACTATGCACAGTTTTGCTGAATGTCAACAGTGTGCATCATTTATGTTTGGCTCATGAGATTCCTGTTTAAAGAACTTTTATTTCCAAATAATTACAGATTTGGGTTAGAAAATAATGTCCTCGTGTCCTACTATATGATGTTATATGTTATACAAGTGTTTACTAGTGACAGCAGTGTATACAGCTTTACATATATTGCAACATAGTACTGCAGAGCATAGTAGTGCAGGTATTAATGTATTGCTTTTCCCTTTTTATCACAGGTAACCAGGGAGATTGGTCTTTGTCCCCTTCACAACCTGATGCCAGTGTCTCTTCAGAGTCTGATGATGATGGTGGCCAAAGTGAGGCACAGGTGGGGGTTGCAGGGGCTGATTCTGACACATAGGTTGACATCCCTCATCTGCCCTCATTATCAGCATACACAGCCAGTATGGCTACATATACTCTGTCCCCTGTGGCCACAGATATTGGACAGTTGGAGGATGGGGACCTTGAACAGGGAAGTGTGGCTACTGTGGCTGTATTGACTGTTGACACTGGCCATAGCCAAACAGTTGGCAAGGTTTCACACAGGTGGATTGATAGGAGGCCTACTATCCCTCTGCCACCTGTTGCAGGTGTCTCATCTTGTGTCACTCAGTGCATGTTTAGGGCCATCATGGAGGCACAAGCACATTCAGAAAGGAACACCAGATGAATGCTCAGGTTAATAGATGCAATGCAGTCTGACATCCATGACTGTTTCCACCATATTCCTGATACCCTGGATTGGTTCACTGATGCAGTGGAAAGACGTTGGTCTGAGACAGATTGCACACTATCTGTCTTGGAATGCATGTTGTCAATAATAGAGCGTCTGGTTGGAGTTGAACATTGGCCTCATGGATGTAGGGAAACTACATCTGCTGAGAGTCAACGTGGCTATGCACGATAAAGCTCCTATAGTGGCAGTACATCCAACTCCCCACAAGGGATTGTGCTGCCCATACCAAGACATGACAGAGCATGGGCTTGTGGTCCTGGGTGGTCCCATGTTGGATGACAGTTCCCAGCTGACAGCAGTCACCCTCAGGTAGTAACATAGCATCTGACCTTTGGCGCTGAGGTGCCAGTGCAATTCCTGGCAGAGCAATTTCACATCTTTGGTGGTGGAAATGATGAACTGTCAGCTGTGCCATGCATGGCTCACAGTTGTCCAACATACAGACACATAGGGCTAGCACTGAGTTTGGCTGCATGCACGCAGGCACTCACACACCACTGTCACCTTCAGGTCACCTACAGACACACACACCATATTTCCATGGTCCATTCTGCCTGCATCCCTTCCTGACTCACACACAAGCTTACCAACCTATTGGGTCAGCCTAGGCCTCCTGCACCCCCACACAACACCCTGTGCAAGTGATGATACCTGTGCTACATCCCTTCCATCTCTCTCTCATGGATGCAGGGAAATAAAGCTATGTGTCTGATGCACAGGGTGACTATCTACATTAATATGCATTTGTTTCATTCAAGGTTGCTTTTGACATGCTACTTGTACTGTTCAGTTACAGAATTTGTACATTGCCATTTATGACTATACCATAACAGTGTGTGTATGTTACAATGGATGCTGTTGTAATGACTGTGTAGTCACACAATGATAGGTGTCACATGGAAATGATTGTTTCACTTTCAGCAATGTGTAGGACACACCTATAGGTACACATTTACAATCAACCCATCAATGTCAGAGCACAGAATTGAATGTCATTACAGAAGACAAATGTTGTCATAAAGATAACACAGTATAGGTTCTGGGGTTCATAGGTTCATATGTGTTTAATAGGCTAATGAACACAAGGTTCCTTTAAGCCTAGCCATGCATCCTTAACTTGTCAAGGTCTGATACCATTGATAAGTGTAAGCAGGGTTTTGGGAGCTGAAACATCTACAAGCTGGAGCGTGGGGGTTGAACCATCCACAGTTTCCTTGTGTCCACTCCCACTGTACACATTGGTCCGCAAGCAGGTATGATTGCCCTGGTCCCCATCCAATTGCGTAACTTTCACTTGATTTGTGTTGGAGGGAACTGTGCTTCACATGGATGTGTAGCCTGTGCCATATAGGGTGTAGTCTCCAGATTCATACCTGTCTCTCAAGCATATCCTATATATAATACAGTCAAGTTGTAGGTCTGTAGAACAGGTAATTCTTGAGCTATTTGTTTCATAGATATGCGAGGTCCACAGTGGGGTCTGACACCACTCTGTATGGCAGGCCTACACCTCCCCTCAAAAGCATGTAGGAGACAGACTACGTGGATAGGCCTTTTCGTGGTCTGCATAGGACATGTTATGTACATCATATAGTGCTTTACTGAGGAACCTCTGTGGATGTTACAATTGTCAGATATGCCTGGTTACATACCAAAGGTGGCCTTGCACCAATGATAGGTCTGATGAATGCCAAATACAGTGGAACAATGGCTTCCTTGGATTTACATGATATACCTTTGTTTATAGGTTGTGCAACGTAGAATGGTGTCCACAATATTACAGACACGTGACAGGCAAAGGGGAGATCACTATCTGTGTCCATAAATCACTGACTACTTGGTCAACTCTCTGAGGTGTGCTGACAATATGATAATTACCAGGGGTGGATGACTTCCCAAAGGATAGTACTGTGCATTTCTTGATATTTAGTGTTAGCCCACAGCTCTGATGACAACTGTTACAACTGCTACTGTATATTTGATAAGTTTTCACTTGTATCCTGTCTACATTGTATATATTACTCTTATTACTCCTTCATTATTCTTTCTGTCAAATGTTGTACATTTTTTTTGTGGAGCTTTTCTCCCTGGGACTCCATTGAAAACGGGTTCTTTATGGCCCAATGGACTATCCTGGTAAACCAACTGCAATAAATAAATAAAATAAATAAATAACTGTATGTCTGTGTCAACCCCTCCTGGAGAACAGTGTGGGATTCAGTGACATCTCCTCATTTGCATGAAGTCTATGATGACTAGAATGTTGGATTGTGGGTCAGATTGACTTATGGGCTTCTAAGGTGATTCTCTATGACATGTTGCTCTATGTGTTGATATTTGTGTTGTTTGCGCAGAGTGCAAATGGGGCTGCTGAGGATATTTGTCATCTGGACTTTCTCTATGAGGTGTTTGTGATTTATGTAGGTTACCTGTCAGTGCCTCAGCTTATGTCTGCTTTGGATTTTGTGTTATAGGTGCAGCATGTGCACCACTGACTACCATATTGACATTAGGAGTACTTTTACGTGAGAGCTTTGCCTCCAGTGACATTGTTTATCTATATCACTCACATACCATATCAGTTTGTTTGAGAATTAACTGGTTGTCGGTAAACATGGGGCAATTTTAACAGTACAAAAGAGCAGGCTAGCACGTATGGTTGATGCACGGATAAACCAACCATGAATGCAAAAGAAAAAGTCCAGCACCTCGAGTAGGTGTAGCAGAATACTCGTTTATTATTAACCAGACCGGTTTCAGCAATTAGCTTTCTTCAGTGGTATGGTCATGATGATTAAACATACCCTATTTATAGGTAATTCAAATAAAAAGATATGACATCATTTCCTGTTTATATAAATTATAAAAAAACAATATTATAATTCATGACCAGAAAATGTGAATGAAATATGGCAATGGCAAAAAGAAAGATATAACTAACAATAAACCATCATAATTTTAAACAAACATGTATTCCCAAAATTGGAATACTGAAAACATATTGTTTGATAATGATAATAATCATATCGGACCTGTGAAAAGTATGTCAAGGTCAGAACAAAAGATGAAGATGTATATAACAATATTGAAATAATGATAACAGGTAGTTCATCATAATTTATCATTGAGACCTGGTGGAAACAAACCACCTAATTTGATTATCCATTTGGTTTCCTTACTGTTTAACAGTTTGTGCCATCCAGTTTTAAAAGCTCTATGACCAACAATCTTGTCAATGCAAATGAAAGAGAATTGAGCCATTTTGTGTACAACAGTATGTTTATACAGAGCGTTGGTAGCTCTAGCATTTCTTATATCTCCTAAATGCTCAGAGATACGAATACGTAACTGTCTAGATGTTTGTCCAATATAGAATGCCCGACATGTGCATGTGGCCAAATAGATCACCCAGTCCGTGCTGCAATTGGCAAAATGATTGATTTTAAATATCCTGCCTGTATTCTTACTGGTAAATTCCTTTGTTGTGAATATATATTTACAGAAAGAGCAGTGACCACAAGGATGACAGCCAATTAATCTATCTCCTAATAGAGTAGTCTGGGTCATGCAGACATCCTGAGATGTAATTCTTTTGTAATGTGAGAAATGTGATCCAAGAGTTTTGCCTTTACGGTAGGAATAAAGACATCTGTCATCTAACCACTTAGTCAAGTGTGTGTAGGTTCACAGTATATTCCAATTATTGCTGATTATGTCCTGTAATTGGTAGGTGTTCCTGCCAAAAGTTGTTACTAATCTGAGTGATTGGACTGATGACTGAGCAGTCCTGTGTTTATAGCCCAACAAACTGTCCCTTGATAAGTTATTAGTCATACTAGCTGCAGATTGAATATCCATTTTGTTATAACCTCGCTGTATGAATCTGTTTGAGAGATCATTCTGACAATGCTGAAGGTCTAAATGGGATGAACATATTCTCTTAATTCTGATAAATTGTGATTTGGGAATGTTTCTTATAATGTGTTTAGGGTGAAGACTAGAGGCATGTAGAAGACTGTTGTATTGTGGGTATTTTCTATGCACGGTGGTACGAAGAGTGTTATCCACTTCCTTACTTAAGTGGACATCCAAAAAGTCAATTTGATGTGTGTCATGATTGATTGTGAATCTAACACCCCATTTATTGCTATTCAAATATTCAACAAATTCCATAAGATATTCAATTCCCCCTTTCCAAACCAACCAGCAGTCGTCCAGGTACCGTCTCCAAATATCCATTTCAGGCAAATATAGATTATGTGTTTCAGTGTATATAATCTGATCTTCCACATATCCCATAAAGAGATCTGCATAAATTGGTGCAAAAGAAGCACCCATCGCCGTACCCTGAATTTGCCAGTAACATTGGTCTTGGAAATAGAACACATTCTTGGTTAGAACGTGTTCAGCCATACAAATGAGTAAGGTATTAAATCCTGGACTATAGAAGTTGGTCTTAAGCAGCCAGTATTCCAGTGCCATTAGACCTGCCCAGTGTGGTATACTGGTATACAATGATGTGACATCCAGAGTACACATGATCCAATTAGCTTCAAGTTGTGATTCAGAGACAATCTGAAGGAACTCCGTGGTGTCCTGCAGTCTGGCCCATACATGTGGCAACAAGGGCTTTAAATATTGGGTCAAGAAAACTGATAGAGGTTCCGTCAGTGATCCAATGCCTGAAACAATGGGTCTACCCGGAGGTGTAGAAAGGGATTTATGAATTTTGGGCAGCAGATACAAATATTGTTTAACTGGGTCCTGAACAGTAAGGAGAAATTTTGTTTTTATACTGATAATGCCCTCTTCAACAGCAAGTTGTAAGAAATTATCTATTTCTTGCTTAAATTTGGGCGTAGGGTCAATGGGCATATGTAAATAATGTTGAGTATTTGACACTTGTCTTATTCCTTCAGCCCAGTAATAACTGAAATTCATAACCACAATGGCCCCACCCTTGTCTGCAGGAAGAATGGTAATGTCAGTATTATTTCTAAGATTAGTAAGAGCCTGTTGTTCCTAAACATTTAGATTGTTTCTGATAGTGTTTCCTGTGCCCAACTGGTGGTGTAGATCTTTGAGAACAGCATTCTGGAATATGGCTACGTGTTTGTCCATTGGAGGACAGAATTTAGATGGTAAGAATCGAAATTCAGTGGATCTTTGAGTTGAATCCTGTTGGTCAAAAAAAATTTTTAAGTTCAATCTTCTACAAAAATCTATAACATCTGATGCAAATGTGCTTTCATCAACAAAGAAATCAGGAATAAAACCTATACCTTTATTTAACAGATGCTCTTCCATGGGTGTTAATACATAATCAGAAATGTTATGCACATTTGAACAGTCTATGTTCATTTGACAATTGACAGAAACAGTTCCTCTAACATTCTTATGCTTACGCCCCCCCTTGTGTCTGTGCCTAAAGGGTGAACAGCATTGCGTACCCTTTTAGGAGTGGGAGAATCCGACATATTGGCGGATTCAGTATCAGTAGTAGATGATTCTTCCCCCGAACTCCTGT
Source organism: Protopterus annectens (assembly GCF_019279795.1). NCBI lineage: Eukaryota > Metazoa > Chordata > Ceratodontiformes > Protopteridae > Protopterus > Protopterus annectens. The sequence goes on along the minus strand of NC_056751.1, from coordinate 231,348,382 downwards.
TGGGTGATGTACCCCTTTTAAGTATGGATCTAGGCTGCTTTTTGCATGTATGTGTAAAGTTTTTGGTGCCCTCTGCAAATCGTACCACTTTGTATAACTCAAAGGGTTTCCCCCTTTTATAATCTTCAATATCTCTGGAGAATTTCTTTAATTTCTTTTCTTTAAGAGTTTTTTCAGAGGTTGAGAGTTCTTTGTATAATTTACTGAGTGATTCTTGAAAACTCGGTTGATTTTCATATAGCTTTAATTCTTTACACATTTTTTGCACATCACAAATATTGGTTTGAATCGTCCTGTCATAATATGAAGACAGAATGTTGACAAACATAGTGGCTGAATTGTTGTGCAACATTCCACTCCTTAATCAATATGTCATCCGGTTGACCAACCAAAGGTTGCAATTTAGTTCTAAGACACCTCGGGGCAATGTTCTGATGTTTATATGCCTTAAATAATCTGGAGTGCCAGATATTGGAACATAATGTTTTGATTTTTTTGCCAAATTGAGTGAATAACATACTACAATTGTCAACTGGATCAGAAGTTCCACTAGCAGCAGATGCGTTGTTTGAATCAATCCCAAAAACATGAATATCATCTTTATCTGTGCATAATCCATGTACCATGTCATTTAGATCCATGACAATAGATTGTACATATGTTGAAACCAAATATGATGTGTTATTATCAAATTGGTGTTTGTGTTAAGATAATCAGTATTATACAAACGAACCAACCTCCAAAAAAAAAGGACTCAAAGAAGAGTGTCAACCAGTCCAATGTTAATAATGGGTATTAGAATGCAGAGGGACCAAATAGTAATACATAAACAAATTTTCAAATCCAAATGGCTATACACTGTGATCAATATTAAAAAAACCAAAGGTCCTTACCAAAATGCAAGGAACTCTATGATAAAAAAGCAGAAAAAAATGTAACTCCTGACCATATTGCTACGCAAGATATCCTGACAAATAAAGTCTGATTAGAGTGTGCTCACATAGACATATACAAAACAACATCTGTCTTACTGCATTGTTGTGAAAGTCACCAAGCCAATGCTATTATATTCATGTACCCAACTAACCTTCAGAAAATTCTAAGCACTCAGAAAGAGCTGAGGGCTAAATGTCAGCAAATTATATAGTGTTGCATAATACATATGTATATCTAGTCCGAAAAAAAGATGTTTAGATTATTACACAGGCAGTGGCTATAGTTATGCTGTGTCCCTCTGAGCACAAGCATATAAGCTACAAAGACGTTCAAAAGTGTAACCTGCAATTTATATATTATGTAACAACAAAGCCCTTGACTGTAATGTGTTAACAAAACCAATAAAAGTATACTGGATCAAAAGCAAATAGCTCCCACAGATAACTCTACATACAAAGTACTGTGAATGAAATTATGAAATACAAGCCAATAAATCAACAGAACTTGTACAAAAGTAAAACAGCATACTTGATATAATTGATCTATTCGTTGGACACATCTAATAAGCCAGTCCAATTCAGACCCAAGCAAATGTACTGATGACTATATGTCAAATAACAGTACTTGTTTCCTAGAGCTCGATGTACATGTTCAGACAAGGACCAATTGTTGAAAATGGTAGTATTCCCAGTCACAAAGTCAAAGAGCAGCATATACTCATATCCAGATAGTTAGTATAGAAACCTCCTGGCTTGATAACAAAATCACATCCAGATGTTGTACTCAATAACTTGACAATGAGCTGGAAAAAATGAATTATTTCGAAAAAAGTCCACAATTAAACAAAATGTGAACAGCCTGTGTTCAGATATAAAGCCCTGTCTATAACTGCCCTGTCCAATCAAAAATAACCTAAGTTATGATATCCCCTGTTTAACATAAACGTATGAACAGTTCTAATATATGGATATTATCGTCAGTCTACACAATACTAGTGCAACAGCCCCAGACTAAGTAATGATATATTGAAAAAATATGAATCACATTCCCTCCATATAATAAGATGCCATAATAATTGTCAGACAAGATGTTTCATATATTAGGTTTCAATAAATTACAATCAAAAAAGAAACAGTACTTGTATCCTTCGAAACAATATGGACACCACGTTGCGACAAGTATGTCCAAAAGAGATCCCAAAAAATAATCCAAAAATGTCCTTGGTTCAGGAACCTGGATAGTCGTTGTAAAACTGTAGTAATCCAACTGGTTAGTTGAAAAGACGACCAAATTCGACACAAGATGGCATCCGACTACTGTGTATATGTTGAGAACGAAAAACCAAAGCTCAGTATGGCAAAAGTATGTTGAATAAATAAAGAATAGTAGAATGTACAAAACGAAAGAAGGAGAATCTCCACAGGTCCAAAAACGACTGATGGTTATGCTAGTATGATTCCACAAGTCGGGGGAGAAGAATCCTCACCACAAATACTGAATCCACTGCCAAAACGCTGCACCCTCAGACACCAACAGCCAGCAACAAGGAACACGTACAAAAGAGCAGGCTAGCACGTACGGTTGATGAACGGATAAACCAACCATGAATGCAAAAGAAAAAGTCCAGCACCTCGAGTAGGTGTAGCAGAATACTCGTTTATTATTAACCAGACCGGTTTCAGCAATTAGCTTTCTTCAGTGGTATGGTCATGATGATTAAACATACCTTATTTATAGGTAATTCAAATAAAAAGATATGACATCATTTCCTGTTTATATAAATTATAAAAAAAAATATTATAATTCATGACCAGAAAATGTGAATGAAATATGGCAATGGCAAAAAGAAAGATATAACTAACAATAAACCATCATAATTTTAAACAAACATGTATTCCCAAGATTGGAATACTGAAAACATATTGTTTGATAATGATAATAATCATATCGGACCAGTGAAAAGTATGTCAAGGTCAGAACCAAAGATAAGAATGTATATAACAATATTGAAATAATGATAACAGGTAGTTCATCATAATTTGTCATTGAGACCTGGTGGAAACAAACCACCTAATTTGATTATCCATTTGGTTTCCTTACTGTTTAACAGTTTCTACAGTGCCTCAGGATGCCCATATCTACCAGGGTGTTAAAGGTCACAGTGGGAATCCTCATATCCATGGCAAAAGATCCTTTATTATTGTTTAAACAGTTGTATTGAGAATATCACTCAGTGTCACAAATATATGTTCCCCAACTATGGAGACAATGCTTGACAATGCATTCTTGTTGCCCTATGTGCAACTTGGTATTGGAGTTAATGCCATCATGGTTTCTGGAAAAAATGTCACCTAAGGTGTCTGGTTCTGTACAGAACATTGCCAAACACTAAAGGGGAAAGTAATATGCACACCCTGAAAAGTTAAGGATGATATATTTAGGCAGTTATTCTGAAGTTACACACTAACCAAGCAGTGTAGTGTATACTGGAAAAGAACAATTACCTTATGAAGAATACTGAAAAGAGGAGAGTCGCCTGAATTGCTGCTGCCTGGCTACTACTACTGCTGCTGGTATCAACACAGCAGCACTGTGGTGGGATACAAAGCTCCTATTCTTTCTCTCTCACCAGAAGCAAAATATTAGCACCAAGCTTAAGATAAGAAGCAGGCCACAGCCTGTTTGTTGATCCACACACTTGTCACACATGACGCAAGGATCTGTAGGCTTGTTGTAGTCTTTTCCAGGTAGGTGTTCTAATTATAAACCAGGCCGATCATTTGATGTCTGCATGTATTATGCCTTGGGTTCCAAGGCTCATAGCATTTAACTAGGGTACAGACCAGATAATGATTAGGAGAACAGCTGCTGCATGACAATATAAGGTTAAGTCTCAGGTGACACAGATGTCCAAGTTGCTCTATCAAGCTCCACAATAGCAGGAATCCATGTTAGGTGACAGTTTCATAGCAATTCATGCAGCCGGGCCTTCAACAGCATAATGACGATGATCTATATGACATGGATGTGAGGCCTAATGCAGAAGGGTGGCTACCTTTGGGAAATGTCTCTGTCCCTCCCACGTCCTAGGTATGAAACACTGTACATTTATGTTTCCAGAACACTACACTGTGTTCCCACATCATTTCACACAACATACATTTGCTGTCTGGTTGTTTGACAGACATTGTAGACCTGCAAGGCTAAAGTAATGACAGGATATTACACATACATTCAAATCTGTCAACAACAGGTACTGCTATGACTGCATCATAGTTCCTGTTGTTGTGCAAGATTTGAGATGTACCTCTCTGGACTGTGTGATGGCAGACATGACTGAGCTCTCACACTATGTGTCTCAGGCTGGTATGCTCTTGGCTGTCAGCTGCATTTTACTTTCACCTAGGATGATGCCGCAATACAAACAGAAGATGACTGACTTCATTAGTAGGCTTAGTGTCTGGTGTAAGTCCACTATCTGTCAGCCTGGGATGACATGCTCAATAGACCTTGATGCTTTGCCACAGATGGTCTTCATCTGTCACCCCTGAGATTTCGGCTACTGGCCAAAGCTATTGCCACTCCCATAGTGTCCTTTTTAGGTTGTGTCAAGGACAAAATTTCCAGTGTAAAAACCCCATGTACAAACAACCTCAAGTAATGCTGCTAAATGCTAGTAGTGTCAAAAGGAAACTGCACTCACTGGAAGCTGTCTTCGTCTTGGAACACGCAGACCTTTGTGAAGTCACAGACACCTGATTCAAGGCTGTGGAGAGCACCACAACCATACCAGGCTACACCTACTTCCACAAGTGCAGACCTCAAACTGAACTGAAGATGTGCAAACTAATGGTGGATATATATATATATATATATATATATATATATATATATATATATATATATATATATATATATATTCATTAAGGATACATACATATCCACATTGGTTACACAATATGATTCCATGGATACACTTCAGGTGCTATTGACTGTGGGGCAACTATTCAAGTCATTGCCAGCTACTAGAGCTCCTCCATGAATCAGGACACCCACTCTGCTTATTTGGATCTGCATGTCTATCAAGACACATCTGGACACCATGGTTTGGGGTGACTTTTACTACCCACTGACTGGGTAGATTACTTGTGTTGAAACTCACTTACCTAAAGGTTACTCAGCTTCATTTTCTCTAATGCCTTGGACCAGCTGGTTGACATCCCCAAAAAGGGAAGCTAACATACTGGATTGGGTGCTTACCAATATGGGTGACCACTGTAGCACCCCCACTGTAAGGTCCTCCCTGGTGAAATATGATCATAAATTGGTCACATTCAAAGTAGGTATCACACCTAACACCCCCTCCTTGCAGCAATTACAGTAAAGACATTCACCAATCCAGATTATAACCACCTATGGGATGGTATAAATAGCTTCACTGCACCTCCTCCCTCAGATGTAACTGGCAACTATGCTGAGCTCTACACCAATGCTTTATACAAGCACCTGTATAACTGCATCAACTCGGCTGTACCTGACATGAGCACAACAAGCTCCTCATGGTGGAGCAAACCTGCCTGGTGGACAACTGCCAGTAACAGGCTTTACAATAATGGGAAGACATTGCTGTCTAAGGTCAGGAGGGAGGGAGCCCCCTAAACTGGAAGTACTCCCTTCTCAGCTTAAACTAGCAAATAAGTGTTGCTGTGAAGTCCTCCAAAATAAAGTATGGGTCCAAATTAGCCTCCTCCACAAAGGACAACCATAAGGCATTCTATAGTTACATCTGTAACCCAAAAGGAAAGGCCTGCATTTGTGCCAAACTCATGGTTAATGATACCACATATGCAGAGCCTGTTAACATAGCTAATCTGTTGGCTGACACGTTCTGTGAAACCATCACTCATCTGTCCCAACCACACGTACCCCATGACATCCCTACCACCTGTCCCCTACAAAAATGGACTCTCTATGGGCAAAAACACAGCATCTATGGGACTTGATAATATCCCAGGTTGAGTCCTACATGGGCTCCAACATGGAGAATTAACACCACTGAGAACTCTTTGCATTCATAGTGTAACCACCGGCTTTGTTTCAGCAGACTGGAAAACCTCCACTGTTAGTCCCTTGCACAGAGCTGGTTCATCCTCTGACCTCGGAAACTATATACTTATTATCCTGACTAGCCATATCTGCAAGGCAATGGGGGAAATAATCAGAGAGCTTTGTCAAGAAAGATATTTGTAATCTTCACACAGTTAACCCTACACAGTTTGGATTTGTTAAAGGGAGATCATGCCTGTTAAACCTGGTGGACATCTTTGATACAGTCACCAAGGACTTGGATGAGGGGAAATCTGTGCATAAGCCTACCTGGACTTAGCCAAAGCATTTGACACTATCTCATACTCAGCCATCATTGACAAATGCACCCAAATTGGCATCGACCCTTATGTCATTAGAGGGGTTATTCACTGTCTCAGTGATAGAGGTCATATAGTCAAAATAGGGGAATCCACCTCAAATAGCAGAGATGTAACCAGTGGTGATCCACACAGTTTAGTCATGGGTCCTCTACTGTCTGGAATCCATTTCTCCAGAGTGCATACTGTTTGGAATCCATTTCTTTAAAGTACAAGCACAAAGTATATGTCTGTGGCTGACAAGGTTTGCTGATGTCTGCAAACTGGGAGAGGTCATAGAATCTCCAAAGTATGTCAACATCCTTCACGAGTGTCTTACTTGAACAACTGATTGTTGCCAAAGTCATGGCCTTAAAAGTGATGCAAATATATATATATATATATATATATATATATATATATATATATATATATTATCATTGCTTTTGGTAACAGTGGTGTTCCTTCTAAGTACCACATCAATAGCAACACCTGACATACATACTCAGGGGTGGGAGACTTGGGTACACAGGTTGATAGCTAACTTACCTTAGAGCACCATGTCTCCACAGTGGTAAGAAGGGCATTCTATCATGCTCATGTAATAAGAGAGGGCATTGCCTCCAGAAAAAGTAGACATTATAACCTCCATGTCCTCTTCCCTCTGCAAGACAATAGTTGAGTGCAATGGCCCTTCTGGTATGTACCTTTACAAGCAACTGCGGCAATTGGAGAGATCGCACAGGTTCCTCACAAGGGGAATTCAGGTCTTTGGCATCTGTCCATGGGGATCATCTGATATCACTGTCACTTTGATGTGTGTCATACAAACTACTCAGAGGTGATCTCTAGCTTTCATACAAGGCAATCTCTGACCCTGCTGCATTGGAAACGCTGCATATTCGTAAGTCAAATGATACACAGGTTACTCACTATATAGACCTTAACCTGCTGGAGGGAGAGAATTGTCTACCATAGTTTAACACACCTTTGGAGCAGGCTCCCACATCATGTCAAATAGAGCACCTCATTGGCCCTCTTTAGATGCAATTTGTATGATTGGATAGGTGACTGTAATTTCATCATGGCTGTTCCACATGGGTCTCTCTTATACAGGGGCAATAAGTGTTGATCATGTACATAAGGGTACAACTTGGCTAGGATTTTAAGGGACTAGGCCATTAGCTAAGTAAATTCCAATGAGCTTATGATCCCATAGGCAGATGTAAAATGCTGTGACTGACATCCACACACACAAACTTGGCAGCAGTGAGAATACCATATTACCTAATCTACAAGGCACAAAAGTAAACCCTTTTGCCAATAAATCAGCATGCCTATTGTTGATACATAACTTAGAATAATTATAAATTTTAAAATCACCCAGTATCCAGATATAAATGAAATGATAAGTATTTCTAACATTTTAAAACTGGATCACATCCTAGTTAATTGAATGAAGTAATTATTAGGTAAAATTCAGAGTTTGTATTTTGTTTTAATACTAGAAGGTTAGGAGTTCATTCAGTATTCTTTTAAGCAGAGTGTTTTTAGATTTTTAAAGGTCTTAAAATGACTAATGTATTCAGTAAATGAAAAAACATTTTTTATGTTTTTAAATTGTTGTGGGATTGGCTTTTAAATAAAAGGTTGATTGAATAATTTGGGGTGGGTACATAAATGGCTGGGTGCTTTGTGAAAATTGTTCTGATGAAGTCTCTTTAGTGGAGAAGAAAGCGCTTAACTTGAATAAAGTGTTTTGTCCCATTTGGGCGTAGTTGGTCTTCTTGCTGGCTTTTGGATTTATTGTTTTTTTTAGTGTTCCTGTGGTGATATACACACACACACACACTGCAAGTGGGCCAGAGTGAGATTAGAACCCCTATCTATCTAGGCTTACGCACTACAAGTCCCAATACTTATCATACATACCACAGCTTAAGGGGATTATTAACATGGCTTTAAGTATTCTTATTAAAAATGACATCAGCAGGCCTTGTGGAGGATGAGGTTTGGAAGCTTCCATCAACTGGAAGGTCCAAAAAGGGAAAAACAATGCCAGTTTTGAAATCAGTTTCATATGCACACTTACTCTTTGGGACACACACACACACACACACACACACACACACACACACACACACACACACACACACACACACACACACACACACACACACACACACACACAAGGCCTGCAGAGTCACATTGCTTCCTACTGTCATCTGCAGCTAGTAGCCTAACAGTCAGAAAACTGCTTTGTAGCCTTTCTATCTGTCAGCAGCACCCATATTGGGCATATGTATCTGTTTGCATTTTGATGAGCAAGCCTGTGGCAAAGCTAAATTAGCCCTGTCAATGAGTGTGCACACCACATAATACAGTACACACTTTGCTTGGTTGTTGCTGTATGTGTGGTGAAATCCATCAAACACAGGGGGTTCTAGTGAATGCGGGTGTATTGCTGCAACAGATACAAACATATGGCTTGACAATATATGTATGTAGTCATATATGATGCCATACATTTTCAAGGTTTCCACATACTGTAATAGGGAGACATGGTATGACTCACCACTGTACAGCTGTTTGCAGCAAGTACACAGGTTTGACTCATATTTATGTCTGTGTTTCACACAACATTGTGGTTTGCTGTCAAATGTTGTATCATTTACACATGATGTGAGAGAAGACTGCCAGAACTCTGAACTTCAGATATCCCAATAGTCCTCCAATTGCAATACGTTATTTTATGTACTTCCACATGTTCTTAAGTGCATTATCTAATGTTAAGCCCTTCCTTTTGGTCTTTCGTCCAACATTATAAGTGTTGTAGTGCAGCTTTACTCTCCATGATCTGGGTATGTAGGGCAATACAGACATACACACACACACACACACACACACACACACACACACACACACACACACACACACACACATATATATATATATATATATATATATATATATATATGTGTGTGTGTGTGTGTGTATGCACTGTATATACATACATAAGTATATAAATATAATATTTTATATATATATATAATTTTTAAACAAAATTGCACAAGAAGCAATGGATATGAACTCTGTTTAACTAGCACAGTGGCATTTTTTGGCTTGTTTATGCATTGCTAAGCAACACACAAATGGGCAGTGCATTGCTTACATCAGAGACTTAATGTCCATAAACTGACTTTAGTCTACAGCTAGTTGTACTCCAAGCTGGGATTATGGTATGCTTAGAAACAGTTAAATCTGTACCTACCTATATACTCAGGTCCATAAATGACTCTACAGTTTTAATCACTGTATGCTGTATGTAATACTCACCCTTCTGCTTATATGTTCCAAATCTTATATGCTTAATTTCTGATGTATTTATCAGCATATTATACTCCTGTGACCAAATGGTCAATTTAGTCAAGCTATTTAGCAGATATGTCCTATCTGTAACACATGTAATCTGTATACCCAATTTCAAGTCAGCTGCATACTGACTGTAGAACAACTCAAATGAAATGGATTGGTCTACAAAGAAATCACAACAAGTTTGGGCTTAGGACAGAGCCCTGTGGAACACCCTGACTGTAACCAATTATTTCACTTGTCCAAGTGTTGTATGATACTTGCCATGTCCTATATGTAAGCCATGCAGCTATCCATCTTATCAATAGTGCATCAGTACCTAGTTGTTCTAGTTTATTGATCAGTGTTTTGTGTATGACCCTGTCAAGTCTCTGTAAATTACATCACAGCACAATTTTTCATTCATAGCTGTTATTATATTTTCATAGTGTATCATATTGCAGGTGGTACTTAGATCTATTTTCAACATATGCATGCTGATATATGGCTTCAAGTCCCAACTTTTACAATTCTGATACTGACTAATCTAATATTACCTAAGACTTTTTAAATAGGTCTTGTATATGTGGAGCAGATACACATGTGTAACTGATATGTGAAATAGGTTAGTACTAGTTTAGCACACACAGAGTCACAGTCTGTAAAACACTACTTATTACTCCTTAACATGCCAAATATCTGGATATCTGATGATTAGGGCCCTGAACACCATCACACAAGCTACCTGCCTCAGCCCTTTCAGCCACAGAGACTGCTTGACAGCCAGGGAATCTTTCATCACACCATCACCTGCATAAATATGTACTATGTTATTCTCAGTTAACTAACACAAAATATGTAAGTTCAAATTGTACATTACTGTCCTGATTCTGTGTGGCATGCTAATTGTGTGAAATGCTCACACAGCATAGATGATTTATTGTTATGGCAGTTATAAGTTTTGATGGGTGGGGGAACAAAAGCCCATGTTCTGCTAGGACACACACTAGTCTATCATTTAACCTCACTTTCTAACATGTCACTTGAATGAAGTACCAGTAATCTGTTGCAGTAGGACTGCGTGAATATTCTATGCATAAGGCCTACCAAATACAAGTGGTGACATGTTAGTGGAATAAGTGTCTGTAGTCTCATGTGAGTGAACTTCTATCCAAAATAGCCCAGTATAGTTGCCTGCATTATGTGCCTGGTCCATAGTCACAGTGTCATAACATAACATCCACTATTCTACTGTATAGGTTAAAGACTTACCTTGCAAGTGCAGTAGTTGACACAACTGTAATGAACAGCATAAAGCCAATATGTGGATAGGTACAGGATGTGTGGTTTGACTGGCATCAATTTTCATATCTGTATGTAAGTAGGAGTAAAGTGTTGGTTCCTAGGTTGTCAGTGAATGTGCTATGCATTGTCTTGTAGCCAAAGCCAGGGTTACTGAGCATGCCTATGTCTGTCTACAGGGACATCAGCAGGGGGGTCTTCCACTGAGTCCTTCTATGACTGTGGCTGTGGTGACCTAGGCACTGGTGGTGGGTTGTGTATCCCTTCCCTTTGGTGATCCTGCTGCAGCTGTTTCTGCAAGATCAGATTGTGTAGCATAGCACATACTGTGAATATCTGTGCACATGTGGCTGGAGTATACTGCAGGGCTTCACCAGATATATCGAGGCACCAGAACCATGACTTCAGAATCCCAAACACATACTCTATGATGTTCCTAGTTTGTGCATGTGCCTCAATATAGAGTTCTTCCATGGGTGTGTGTGCATTTCTGCTGATTGTCATTATCCATGGTTCCAGGGTGCAGCCAGAATGCACCAGTAAATGGCCCTGTGGGATGTCCCCCTTAGCAAACATCTGGTACAGCTGTGATGTGTGCCAGATATGTGAGTTGTGATAACTGCCAAGGCTGCCAGCATAGACCTTCATAATAATTCCCTGGGCATTGCACATGACTTGGCAGTTGATGGAGTGGTATCCCTTGTGGTTAATGTAGATTCTACCCTGCTCACTGGGTGGTACCTTGATGTGTATATGAGTGCAATCTATGGCACCCAGTACCTCAGGGTAGTGTGCTACATGGTAGAAGCATTTCATATTGCTGGTTCTCACCTCAGGGTTAAAAGAAAAAGAAATGTGCTCACTGGCATGTTCGCATAGCATCCAGAAAATGGTGGAGTATCCTGGATGCAAATGCCTGTGACACCACCATCATGTCCCCAGTTGGTCTTTGAAATGTACCTGTAGCTAGTATCCTAAGGGCTATACACACCTTTGTTTCCATTGGAATGGGTTCCCCTATGGTATTTCTGGCTCTGAGTTGAGTTGAGTTGAGTTAAGCTCACTTAGCTCTTGTCATATGACCCTGTCCACCCTATAGTGCTCTACAATCAATTTGTCATTTGAACCATGCCTAAAAAAGGCACTATAGGGGCAGCAAGAGCCTTAGCCAGTATCCAGAATCCTACAGGCGATAAGTGCAGGCCATCTCTGGCAAAGCATCGTGGTCTGTCAACCATGTCGTCCCAGGCAGACAGATACTGGATCCCCTTAGAATGACACCAGAAGCTTAGCCAATTGTTGAAGTTAATCATTTTGTCCTTGTACTGCGGTATCATTCTGGGTGATGGCAGGATGCTACTCAGGGTTAGGGTCATACCTGCCTGGGCTACAAGATCGGAGAGCTCTTCCATGTCTCTTTTCATGTAGTCCAGGGAGGTACATCTCAGGTCGTTCACATCAACATGGATAATGACAGAGTCATATTTGTACTTGTTGTGGAGTGACCTGAGTGCATGGGTTATATGGCGGATCCTGCACCTGACAGGCAGACTAGTTACAGGAAATATGAGAAACAAGTGCAAATGCAGACTTTTAAACCAGTAAGTTGGAAGAGATGGAAAAACTGCCAAACGGCCAATAAGCTACAATTTCTGGGCCAGAAACCACTCTTGTTGTAGATAGGCTACCTAGTGCTTACCACTCCCACTGATAAGCTAGAAGGCTTCCCACCAACACAGAAAGGCTTTGGGGGCTCAGACTCTTACAAGCAGTCCTTGTTACAGCACTAGTTACAGGAAAGTCAGGAAACAAGCTGAGGGATGTTTTTTTTTTGGAAAGTGGAAAGGGAGAAAGGAGAAATAGAAGATAATTAAAAATTAAAGACCTACATGGCTTGCCCTTCACAAATGTTCTCTCTGTATTAGGTGGAGTGAGCTAGTGACATTAGACAGGAATAGAGCTGGGATAGAGCTGAACAGATGGGAGTGGTAGGAATGTCTGAAGTCAAACTATGATCTCAGTGTACTCATTTGAGTGAGAAAATGAGATAGACCCAAGAGGAGTGTTCAAACACAAATGTACAGGAGGGGTGGTCAATTCCAAAACCATCAAGGTTAATACCAAAACAAGAACAGGGAGGGCGAGCAGAAAACTAACTGCAGAGACAGAGAGAGACCACAGTATTCTATGAAACAATTAAATAGGAAAATAAATAACTACAGAGAGACACAGACCAATGAAATAATTAAATACACAGAAAAATAAAATGCAGTACAATCTTTAACACTGCAAGTTTGTACTTAACTCAGCTAGTAATGCAGTTAATTGTAGGTATGTAGCAGAAGCCAAACAACTCAGATATTGAGCAGTAATAAAACATGTATGTGATCTACTATTTGTAGGAGAGGTATGTCCATATTTGTGGACTTTTACATCCTGTTCTGTCCAAGCAGGGTCCTACAGTACATTTGTGTAAACCACATTATAGATGTTATTTTAATTTTTTTCTGTTAAGCAATGTGGACCATAGTGGAAACATGCGAAAATTATTTAAAAAAGTATTAATTTTACATGTTCCCTTCCTTTTACAAACATCCACAATGTATGTTTTGCACATGTATGAAGGTGATCTACTATTTGCAGGGGAGTTACATCCATATTTGTGAACTTTTACATCCTGTTCTGTCCTATAGACTCCTGTATATGGAAAATTTCTGCATACAGTATGAACACGGACCTGAACTCTACAAGGATGCCTTTTGCCTTGTTAGATCACTCCACCTGCTTCATTTGCATAAGATTTACCTGCTTAAGCAGAAATTTGCATTGTATGGAAGTGTCCCTGTTTGCGCGTGGTTGTGCACCACTAAACGAGATTTACTGAATCTATTGTGGTTGGGAGGGTGGCCTAATGGTTAAGGTGTTTACCTTACAAACACAAGGTGCAGGGTTTGAATCTCACAAGGGATAATTCGCTAGGCTTAAAATGGCTTGCAAGGGCAGTTAGCCTACTACAAACCTAACAATGTCCATGCTTTTGTACACATTGCACCTGGATGCTTACTAAAAAAAAATGTGTAGGCTTTACTTAATTCCCCCCAACATTTTATATGAATGGTTAGAATAATCAGAATATTTTATTGCAATTCATTTTAAAAGGTGTTTTAGAGATTGTGGTTTAGGTCAAGATATAAACAATTTTATATCTTCCACATTTTTTTCAATAAACATACAGTAAAAGCTAGGCCTTTTTATTTTCTGATTTCTTGGTCTCAGGAATTGCTTCACATTTCCCATTATTTACCTCAGAACAAAGACTGGGCTCCTCTTTAGGTATCCTTGTGGCACAGATACCTTTTATCCCATGATATCTCACCAGTTTCCTTACCATACTTGTTTA